>NC_086454.1:179908765-180173765 GCF_028390025.1 Pseudophryne corroboree | reverse complement strand
CGCTTTCATGTCATTCCTTCTCTTATGTCCGTCTCCTCGGGCACAGTTTTCCTAGACTGAATCTGCTAGGTGGGGCATAGATGGGAGGAGCCAGCACACACTATTGATTTCGTAAAGTGCCCATGCTCCAATGAACCCAGTCTATACCTCATGGTACTAAAGTTACCCCAGTATCCACTACGGACTACGAGAAAAGGAATTACCGGTAGGTATTAAATTCCTATTTTTTTGCTCTGAGTCTGCATCACACACAGAGGATATATAGCAGTAGTGTATGGCAGTACACAGCCCCTTATAGACAGAGAACAAAACCTGGTCCTATACAAAGCCACAGTATGCTATATGGAGTGCACTACTAAATTCCTATTTTTTTGCTCTGAGTCTGTATCACACACAGAGGATATATAGCAGTAGTGTATGGCAGTACACAGCCCCTTATAGACAGAAAACAAAACCTGGTCCTATACAAAGCCACAGTATGCTTTATAGAGTGCACTACTATGCAGAGCCCTAACATAGGTGGTCATTCTGAGTTGTTCGTTAGCTGCATTCGTTCGCTGTGCAGCGATGAGGCAAAAAAATAGCACTTCTGCGCATGCATATGCGGCGCAATGCGCACGCGTGGCATACTATTACAACGAGCGATGTAGTTTTACACAGGGTCTAGTGATGCTTTTCAGTCGCACAGGCAGCCGCAGAGTGATTGACAGGAAGAGGGCGTTTCTGGGTGGCAACTGACCGTTTTCAGGGAGTGTTCAGAAAAACGCAGGCGTGCCAGGAAAAACGCAGGCGTGGCTGGGAGAACGCAGGGTGTGTTTGTGACGTCAAATCAGGAACTGAATGGTCTGAAGTGATCGCAAGCGCAGAGTAAGTTTGAAACTGCACAAAATTATTTTGTAGCCGCTCTGCGATCTCTTCGTATGCACTTCTACTGCTAAGCTAAAATACACTCCCAGTGGGCTGCGGCATAGCGTTTGCACGGCTGCTAAAAACTGCTAGCGAGCGATCAACTCGGAATGATCACCATAGTGACAGCACACCTGCACAAGCAGCACCCCAGGTTAACTCCACTCTCCTGCAACCCCTCTGGTCTCTCCTGCCCATTCCCTAACTACACAGAAGGAACACGTCCTTACTGTGCACTCTCCAAGTCCGGAGTGAAGATGGCGCCAATCACCGGGACTACATCTACCTGTAGAATCCAAAACCCACGAGATCCGACAGCGGGATGATAACATTTTGCCTCATTTTCGGATCCGAGTCAGGAGCGCAAAACCGAGCTTGTTTCGGATCCTGGCTCAGATCTCAAAGTTTGGGTTGGTTCGGTTCTCAGAGAACGTAACCAGCTCATCCCTAGTATGTATTACACAAGATACAATACACTACATGTGTATAAAATAGATAATAGGATAAAACATTAGCTAAATTAGTAAGCAATGGGGTCTATACCAGATAGTAGCTGTCAACATAGCTTGTAAACAGAGGCTCCGGATACTCCTGCACGTCTGTTCGTGGTAATACTGGTGAATACAAAGGCCTTCACTCCCCCATTGTATACATGCATATAACCTATACTTGCCTACCTGACCCCTCTCCATGAGGGAGAAAATGCTCTGTTCCTGGACTTTCCTGTTAATGTACGATTGCCATAACCTGTGGTGAAACACCTTTCTTATCAATTAACTAGCTCACCACAGGTGATGGCAATCATACATTACCAGGAAAGTCCAGGAACAGAGTATTTTCTCCCTCATGGAGAGGGTCAGGTAGGCAAGTATGATATAACCACCGCTTGCAGGTCCGTGCGTTCAAAATGCGGTTCACAGACAGGAAGTGATGTGCACCGACATCCAGGACTTCAAACATGGCGTTTGGAATGCATACTTCCGGGTTCATCCGTTTCACAGGCGGCGATGTATCTGAGAGGCGCTGCATACCCTCCAACATGACCCGCCCCACTAGGTACAAAATGCTCTGTTTCTGGACTTCCCTCTTAATTTATTATTGCCATCACCTGTGAAGAAACAGCTTTCTTATCATTTAACTAGTTCAACACAGGTGATGGAAATCATAAATTAAGAGGGAAGTCCAGAAACAGAGCATTTTGTACCTAGTGGGGCGGGTCATGTTGGAGGGTCTGGGCGCTGGTTCACAAGGAAGACTCCATTACAGACATCCCCCATCATCCCAATGCATGAATGCTCACTATATGGACATCTTAAACATAGCTTTATTTATTAATGAACAGTCGTGAACACCGGGATCCAATACCGGAAGTGCAGACCCATGACCTCCGTTTTTTTAAACTGGGATAATTCATACTTTTTTACATTTATGTATAGACTTTGGTGTACATCAATTGTTTAAATCGACTGCAGTTAGCATTATTGCCTAGACACTATATTGTTTTAAAGGATTATTTACATTCATGCTTAATGCAGTGGTTATCAAACTCAGTCCTCAGGACACCAAACAGTTCATGTCTTCCAGGTCACCTGTGGATCTTTGAAAACTGACAGTTGATGATACAGCTGTGCAGCTGCTGGTAGTCTGGAAAACATGAACTGTTTGGAGTCTTGAGGACTGAGGGGCAGATTTATTAAGCCTGGTGAAGTGATAAAGTGGAAGGTGATAAAGTACCAGCCAGTCTGCTCCTAACTGTCATTTTTCAACCCAGTCTGTGGCATGGCAGTTAGGAGCTGATTGGCTGGTACTTTATCACCGTCCACTTTATCACTTCACCGAGCTTAATACATCTGCCCCTCAGTTTGAGAACCACTGCTTTAGCGCTTCTAATGTATATCCTAGAAGCAGAAGTTAGGAATAGCAGTTGGGTACATATGCAAGAGAAACAAGTAATAAATTGTATATTAAGGGGTCTATTTACTAAGCCTCGGATGGAGATAAAGTACCAGCCAATCAGCTCCTAACTGCCATGTCCCATTCTGGGTTTGAAAAATGACAGGAGCCGATTGGCTGGTTCTTTATCTCCGTCCACTTTACCTCCATCCAAGGCTTAGTAAATAGACCCCTAAATCTGCAAGAGCAGCCAGCGAGGATGCTCCTCTGTCATCATTACGTTTATGTTCTGAAGTACAATGTTTAATTATATTACATAGTAGAATTAATCAAAACTTTGAAAAACTTGTTCTGAATCATAGCACAAAATAAAAGAAAATGCAAGAGGTGAACAATTCATTGTGATTCCATACTGCAAAGGATACAATTTCTAATGTGAATCCATTGTTATTTGGAAGAACATTTAAGCAATACATGTCTTATACTGTTTATAGCGTATTTATGTAGCCAATCAATATTCAAATACCAATGTAATGGCATCATCACTTTAATGTAAAGCTTCTACAGCGCTTACCAGGGAAAATCATCTCACTGTTCAATTTCCTTTAGAGAAATATGGATCCAGCACCTGCATTTCCTTCATCATAAATGCCAGAAACATTGGGCCTAATTCAGACCCGATCGCTGCCGAAGCCCTTTGGGGAGTGCGCTCGTGCAGGGGGCGTACTGCGCATACGCACCCAGTAACACCATCTTACTGCTGCAATCGCCTGTGCCTGATTGACATGCATAGGCGGTTACAGACAGTGTTGGAGGGGGCTTGCCAGCGGCATTAGAACGCCGTTGATGGGGTGCTGTCTGGACAACGTGTGTGTGTGTGTGTGTGGGGGGGGGGGTAGGCTCTGACATGCTGGACATGACCCCGCATGTTAGAGAAACTGATCGTAGATGTGCTAAATTTAGCACATGTACGATCAGGTCTGAATCACCCCCATTGTTTGAATTTTTTTTACCTATACCATCGTGTCTGTCTATCCTTACAGTGCAAGTCCTGTGATTTTAGTGACAGAAGTGTCCCAATTATATCAAAGCACCAGCAATAGTTTCAACAGACCATCGCCAGTTATTTCTAAATTAAATAGGTAAAATAGGTAAAAAAGAAATACAAGGCTTGAAGTCCTTTAACACAACAACAACAAAAATGAAATAAAGTAATACTGTATTTCCACAATGACAACAATGTATTAGGCAAACGTGAAATACAAAAAGAAACAGCAGCCCACTGTGAGGTGAACAATCCAAAAACAACCATGATTGATAATAATAGTGAAGCGATCCTTTAAGAAAAGTAATAATGTAATTTCAGGAACACTAATCATGCGAATGGAATTTGAAGCCCAAGAAAGGTCCTTTTCATGAAAGATAACATGTCCCGAATGTGGCTTGCTTAATTGAGTGAACAGTGTAATCTTCAAATGCCAACAGCCTGGGAGGGCATAGACTGAATAAATGTAGCATTAGCATCTCATTAACCAGTGATGTAATTGTAACAGATGTAGGTTCTCCACATAAAACATAATTGCTGACTAGAGAGAGGAACATAGGTGTGCGCAGGGGGGGTGCCTGGTGCGCACAGGCACCCCCTAATATCTGGCACCCCGATCTCACATGCCTGATGCAGCGATCGCCGAGCAGGCTGATTATTGTCCCCTCTGCGCTGCACCCTGTCAGGACTGCATTACTGACCGGACGCCTGGGTTAATCAAGGGTGCCACTGCCACCGGCTTTCAAATTCCCGGCTCCACCTCCATGTACAAAAACAGCGTGATGTGATGTGATTACGTCATGCTGCTCGCACGCCCACCCGCCACATGCCCACCTCTCTCCTTCTATGCTATGCCAACGCCAGCCACTGATGAGGATCAGCATGCAGCCAGCGTTCCTCTTAGGAAGACAAATTCAATATTGGCAGGCGGTCGGCAGCAGCATTGACATGTCACTCGTTTTTCAGCAGCAGCAGCAGTACTAGTCTGCGACTGTCACTGTCAGTGAGTGACTGACTTGTAAGTAAGCTGCTGCAGCTTGCAGGGGAAAGAGAGGGGGAGCCAGACCAGGCTGAGGAGGAGCAGTGTAATTGCAGTGAGTGCCATCAGGGGTGTTTGTTTGGTGCACACCACAACATCTGACAATGTGTCTGCTTTATTAGGATTGGTACAAGGGTGGATATTTTATATTGCGTTGACCGTCAATAGATGGTGCTAAACACGCCCAAAAGGCGGTGCTAATGTGGGAATGTGTCCTGTTTTACAGGACACATTCCAGCTGCAGCAGCCAGGGCGCCTGTGTCCCCTGCGGGACAATGTCTCTGACAGCGCGGAGACAGCTTGTCTGTCCCCAGCGCCTGTCAGTGTGTGGCGGCGGCGGGTGTCCGGTGCAGGGATTACCTTTTTCCTTGCACCGGACCAGAGACTGCAGGGGCATTTGAATCTTGGCGCCCTCCGGGAGCCAATCGCGGCTCCCGGAGCGGAAGCCAATCGGAGAGGGGTGCGGCGAGCCAATCGGCGCTCGCCGCGTCATAGGCCCCGCCCCCGGCGTCTGACGTCAGACGCCGGGCGGGAGCCTGAAGAGAAGCCCGCGCAGGAGCGCGAAGAGGACGGCGCGCAGGAGCGGGAGCAGAAGAGACGCGGTGAAGAGGTCGGGCGCGCGGAAGAGCGCTGGGGAGCTCCGGTGGCCGCTGAAGAGGCCAGAAGACGTCGGCCTGCTTGAAGAAGATGTCCGGCGGCGGCTGGACGCGGAACAGCGGAGGCGACGCCGCTGGCCAGGACGGGTCAGCGGCAGAAGAGGACGCTGGAGTTCCCTGGAGCAGGTGAGGCCTCGGTGAGGCAACATTCACCCCCTCCCCTCGTCCTCCCTTGACCACCAGGGACGGGCATTAGGCCCGAGGGCACAAGTCAGGCACTAGGCCTGTGGCGCAGCTAGGAGTTTGGGGGTCCCCATCTGAGTTGGTAGTTTGGGCATTAGGCCCAAGCCACCCCTTTCCATGCATAGTAGGCGGGCACTAGGCCCGAGGGACAAAGGCAGGCAATAGGCCTGTGGGACACATAGAGGGCATTAGGCCCTAGTGTATTTCGGGCAGTAGGTACATATAAGGTGACCCTGGGCACAAGGCCCAGGTCACCCAACGGGCAGCAAGTTAGGCGGGCGCTAGGCCCGTGGGCGAAGTCAGGCCTCCGGCCTGTGTGCAGTTAGGGGGCGCTAGGCCCAGTGAATCAGTGTTTCCCCGGGGTGAGTACAGGTGGCCCTGGGCGCTAGGCCCAGGCCACCCTGAGGTATTTAGGTGGGTAGGCCGTGCGGCGCCCACCCCCTTCCAGCGGCAGGTAGGGATTTAAAGGGACAACACCGTGTGATCTTGTATTCCGATATTGTGATGTATGTTGTTACCGTGCAGGGCAAAGTGTATGCGTTGTTTAAGTTGTGCATAGTTGTGTCGCACCACCCACACGAGCTAGTTTGAGGGCACTGTTTATGTAGCTAGTGTAGCGGACGCACACTAGGGTAGTTCTTGGCCCTGCACGGCTGTTTCTCTTTGCCTCCTTACAGGGACCTGTAAGTAGAGAAGATCGGAGTGCAAGACTTGTGACAGTGAGTAGCATCCGTGTACGTTTGTCCCTTGTCTGTCCCCGAGCGCCGGAGTCGGGATTGCTCACGGACGTGAGAATCCTTTTCATCACACTACGTGCGAGAGCGCGAGTGTGTGAAAGCTGGGTGGCTGAGGCTTTGTGCCAGTGATGACCTTTCACCCAACCGGTGAAGGTCGTGGTCACCCCTGGGGTATCCCCTGTTCCAGTGGAAGAAGGGTCGATACCCCCTTTAAGGTAAACTATTCTCTCCTCAGCTCGGTCGTCGGTCAGCTCCGAGAGGGAATCGCCGTGTCCGGATCCGACTGAAGATTTCCAGGTCCGTTGAAGGTTCCGGTACCTGAAGGTGAGAGAGAGCGGCGCTGGGTGAGTACCGAATCTACACCTGCACGGCAGCAGGCACCACACGCACCGCAGCCGCACCTCTCACACTTGGCGTAGTCGGCAGGATCAGAGAGACCGGATCACGGACACGATGTGGAACGCCACCAAGAAGACCTCCCTGCGGATGGCTCCGGAACAGACTCACCCACGGACGCGTGCGGACCAGAGCGACTGGGTGACGGTGTCTGGGACAGACCTCCTGAAGATAGTGCAGCGGTCGGTCCAGCGTGGAAAAGAAGAGCGCCGGGAGAAGGGGCGCAAGAAGGCCGCTGTGACGCCCTGCAAGAAATGTCGGCAAACGGGGCACTTTGCTGACAAGTGTACGTGGCGAGAAACGTCCCCAAAGAAGGTGGTCCAGGAAGCGGACCGAAGACGTCAGCAGGGCCAAGTGAAGAAGGAGTCCTGGTGTTTGCTCTGCGGAAACTACGGGCATGAGCATATCAGCTGTCCCTGGGACGAAGAGTTGAGCGAAGACGAGGTTGATCCCCGGTGTGAAAGCTGTGGAGATCCCCGACATCTGCTCCTGGAATGCCCATGGACGGAAGACAGGACGGACTACGAGGCCACGGTGAAGCAGCTGACGGAATCTCGTCAGCAGCTTTGGGACCGGGTGGCTGCAGAGCCTGTGTGTGCGCTCTGCGAGGCGAGAGGACATGCGCTTCCCGATTGTCCGTGGAATGAAGACCGGATGATTGCAGATGGTCGCGCCCAGAGATGGGAGGAGGAAACCAGGGAAATGGAGCGGAAGACCCTGCTTGAAGTTAGTTCGCAGGTGCCCATTTCCTCTGAGCCGGAACCAACGGGTGGAGATTCCTCAGCGAAGGAGGTGGACCAGGAACCCATCTTGGAGAAGGTGGCAGTGGCCCTCCCTTGTTGGAAGTGTCGGCGACCAGGACATGCGGCCAGTGAGTGCCCCTGGGAAGATGCCGCGGACCTACTCTGTCCCAAGAAAGTGACCCCAGTAAGGCAGAATCCTTTCCCGCATGAGGCGGAGGTGGACGACTGGGAGGTGAAGAGACCACGCTGCGAAGAAAAGCGTGAAGACCCAGTGACGGAGACGTCCGGAATCTCCCCGCGATGGAACCGTCCACGACCAGGACGTGCGGAACAGGAGTGTCCTGGGTACCAAGAGATGCCAGCGGAAACGAAGGAGTACGCTGAGGAAGTAAAGAATCCAGCGGAAGCGAAGGAGTACGCTGAGGAAGCAGAGGTGCCAGCGGAAGCGAAGAAGTACGCTGAGGAGGAAAGTAATACCCCAGTCCAGATATCTGAGGAGGACTCGGACTACGGTGAGCTGTCCGCTGACGAATCCCTCCAAGAACAGACGGAGGACGACTCTGGCATCGGAAGCGCCGACGAGAGTGACTGGCAGGATCGGGTGGAGTCGTGCTCCCAGTTGAATGCCCTCCATGAAGAGGAGGAGATAGTCCTGGAGCAATACCTGCCGGGAGTACCGAGTTGGACGGACGTACTGGGAGAGGATCGTGATGCAGTGGGAGGACCCGTTCCAGAGGAAGACATGGGACCTTTGGAGATGCCCCACGAGGAGATGCGACAGATGGTGGTTGTTGCCCGGGAGGAAACTGATGCCCCGGAGGATTCCGCTGTTGGGTGGTGGTCGGTACCACCCCCTGAAGACAGGGACGATGCCACTGACGATCTGAAAGGCCAGGAGTGGGTGACTGATGTCCCCGTGGAGGAAGAGTCCCCTTGGTGGCCAACGTCGAGCGACCGTGAGGAGATGCCACTCCCCCAGAGGATCCGCCGATGGAGGTCGGGAGGTAAGAAGAGGAACCCGGAGCTGGAGGTGGAAGGAGGTGGGGTCACAGCCCGTCCGGGCTGGGCCCTCGAACACAACCTCGCCGGAGGGACCTCGGAATCCCCTGACCCGCGGACGATGGACGTCGTGGAGATCTTTGTAGGGACTACAAAGGAAAAAGGGGGGGGGGAAATGTGGGAATGTGTCCTGTTTTACAGGACACATTCCAGCTGCAGCAGCCAGGGCGCCTGTGTCCCCTGCGGGACAATGTCTCTGACAGCGCGGGGACAGCTTGTCTGTCCCCAGCGCCTGTCAGTGTGTGGCGGCGGCGGGTGTCCGGTGCAGGGATTACCTTTTTCCCTGCACCGGACCAGAGACTGCAGGGGCATTTGAATCTTGGCGCCCTCCGGGAGCCAATCGCGGCTCCCGGAGCGGAAGCCAATCGGAGAGGGGCGCGGCGAGCCAATCGGCGCTCGCCGCGTCATAGGCCCCGCCCCTGGCGTCTGACGTCAGACGCCGGGCGGGAGCCTGAAGCGAAGCCCGCGCGCAGGAGCGCGAAGAGGACGGCGCCCAGGAGCGGGAGCAGAAGAGACGCGGTGAAGAGGTCGGGCGCGCGGAAGAGCGCTGGGGAGCTCCGGTGGCCGCTGAAGAGGCCAGAAGACGTCGGCCTGCTTGAAGAAGATGTCCGGCGGCGGCTGGACGCGGAACAGCGGAGGCGACGCCGCTGGCCAGGACGGGTCAGCGGCAGAAGAGGACGCTGGAGTTCCCTGGAGCAGGTGAGGCCTCGGTGAGGCAACATTCACCCCCTCCCCTCGTCCTCCCTCGACCACCATGGACGGGCATTAGGCCCGAGGGCACAAGTCAGGCACTAGGCCTGTGGCGCAGCTAGGAGTTTGGGGGTCCCCATCTGAGTTGGTAGTTTGGGCATTAGGCCCAAGCCACCCCTTTCCATGCATAGTAGGCGGGCACTAGGCCCGAGGGACAAAGGCAGGCAATAGGCCTGTGGGACACATAGAGGGCATTAGGCCCTAGTGTATTTCGGGCAGTAGGTACATATAAGGTGACCCTGGGCACAAGGCCCAGGTCACCCAACGGGCAGCAAGTTAGGCGGGCGCTAGGCCCGTGGGCGAAGTCAGGCCTCCGGCCTGTGTGCAGTTAGGGGGCGCTAGGCCCAGTGAATCAGTGTTTCCCCGGGGTGAGTACAGGTGGCCCTGGGCGCTAGGCCCAGGCCACCCTGAGGTATTTAGGTGGGTAGGCCGTGCGGCGCCCACCCCCTTCCAGCGGCAGGTAGGGATTTAAAGGGACAACACCGTGTGATCTTGTATTCCGATATTGTGATGTATGTTGTTACTGTGCAGGGCAAAGTGTATGCGTTGTTTAAGTTGTGCATAGTTGTGTCGCACCACCCACACGAGCTAGTTTGAGGGCTCTGTTTATGTAGCTAGTGTAGTGGACGCACACTAGGGTAGTTCTTGGCCCTGCACGGCTGTTTCTCTTTGCCTCCTTACAGGGACCTGTAAGTAGAGAAGATCGGAGTGCAAGACTTGTGACGGTGAGTAGCATCCATGTACGTTTGTCCCTTGTCTGTCCCCGAGCGCCGGAGTCGGGATTGCTCACGGACGTGAGAATCCTTTTCATCACACTACGTGCGAGAGCGCGAGTGTGTGAAAGCTGGGTGGCTGAGGCTTTGTGCAAGGGATGACCTTTCACCCAACCGGTGAAGGTCGTGGTCACCCCTGGGGTATCCCCTGTTCCAGTGGAAGAAGGATCGATACCCCCTTTAAGGTTAACTATTCTCTCCTCAGCTCGGTCGTCGGTCAGCTCCGAGAGGGAATCGCCGTGTCCGGATCCGACTGAAGATTTCCAGGTCCGTTGAAGGTTCCGGTACCTGAAGGTGAGAGAGAGCGGCGCCGGGCGAGCCAATCGGCGCTCGCCGCGCCCCTCTCCGATTGGCTGTCGCTCCGGGAGCCGCGATTGGCTCCCGGAGGGCGCCAAGATTCAAATGCCCCTGCAGTCTCTGGTCCGGTGCAGGGAAAAAGGTAATCCCTGCACCGGACACCCGCCGCCGCCACACACTGACAGGCGCTGGGGACAGACAAGCTGTCCCCGCGCTGTCAGAGACATTGTCCCGCAGGGATCACAGGCGCCCTGGCTGCTGCAGCTGGAATGTGTCCTGTAAAACAGGACACATTCCCACATTTCCCCCCCCTTTTTCCTTTGTAGTCCCTACAAAGATCTCCACGACGTCCATCGTCCGCGGGTCAGGGGATTCCGAGGTCCCTCCGGCGAGGTTGTGTTCGAGGGCCCAGCCCGGACGGGCTGTGACCCCACCTCCTTCCACCTCCAGCTCCGGGTTCCTCTTCTTACCTCCCGACCTCCATCGGCAGATCCTCTGGGGGAGTGGCATCTCCTCACGGTCGCTCGACGTTGGCCACCAAGGGGACTCTTCCTCCACGGGGACAACAGTCACCCACTCCTGGCCTTTCAGATCGTCAGTGGCATCGTCCCTGTCTTCAGGGGGAGGTACCGACCACCACCCAACAGCGGAATCCTCCGGGGCATCAGTTTCCTCCCGGGCAACAACCACCATCTGTCGCATCTCCTCGTGGGGCATCTCCAAAGGTCCCATGTCTTCCTCTGGAACGGGTCCTCCCACTGCATCATGATCCTCTCCCCGTACGTCCGTCCAACTCGGTACTCCCGGCAGGTATTGCTCCAGGACTATCTCCTCCTCTTCATGGAGGGCATTCAACTGGGAGCACGACTCCACCCGATCCTGCCAGTCACTCTCGTCGGCGCTTCCGATGCCAGAGTCGTCCTCCATCTGTTCTTGGAGGGATTCGTCGGCGGACAGCTCACCGTAGTCCGAATCCTCCTCAGATATCTGGACTGGGGTATTACTTTCCTCCTCAGCGTACTTCTTCGCTTCCGCTGGCACCTCTGCTTCCTCAGCGTACTCCTTCGCTTCCGCTGGCATCTCTTGGTACCCAGAACACTCCTGTTCCGCACGTCCTGGTCGTGGACGGTTCCATCGCGGGGAGATTCCGGACGTCTCCGTCACTGGGTCTTCACGCTTTTCTTCGCAGCGTGGTCTCTTCACCTCCCAGTCGTCCACCTCCGCCTCATGCGGGAAAGGATTCTGCCTTACTGGGGTCACTTTCTTGGGACAGAGTAGGTCCGCGGCATCTTCCCAGGGGCACTCACTGGCCGCATGTCCTGGTCGCCGACACTTCCAACAAGGGAGGGCCACTGCCACCTTCTCCAAGATGGGTTCCTGGTCCACCTCCTTCGCTGAGGAATCTCCACCCGTTGGTTCCGGCTCAGAGGAAATGGGCACCTGCGAACTAACTTCAAGCAGGGTCTTCCGCTCCATTTCCCTGGTTTCCTCCTCCCATCTCTGGGCGCGACCATCTGCAATCATCCGGTCTTCATTCCACGGACAATCGGGAAGCGCATGTCCTCTCGCCTCGCAGAGCGCACACACAGGCTCTGCAGCCACCCGGTCCCAAAGCTGCTGACGAGATTCCGTCAGCTGCTTCACCGTGGCCTCGTAGTCCGTCCTGTCTTCCGTCTATGGGCATTCCAGGAGCAGATGTCGGGGATCTCCACAGCTTTCACACCGGGGATCAACCTCGTCTTCGCTCAACTCTTCGTCCCAGGGACAGCTGATATGCTCATGCCCGTAGTTTCCGCAGAGCAAACACCAGGACTCCTTCTTCACTTGGCCCTGCTGACGTCTTCGGTCCGCTTCCTGGACCACCTTCTTTGGGGACGTCTCTCGCCACGTACACTTGTCAGCAAAGTGCCCCGTTTGCCGACATTTCTTGCAGGGCGTCACAGCGGCCTTCTTGCGCCCCTTCTCCCGGCGCTCTTCTTTTCCACGCTGGACCGACCGCTGCACTATCTTCAGGAGGTCTGTCCCAGACACCGTCACCCAGTCGCTCTGGTCCACACGCGTCCGTGGGTGAGTCTGTTCCGGAGCCATCCGCAGGGAGGTCTTCTTGGTGGCGTTCCACATCGTGTCCGTGATCCGGTCTCTCTGATCCTGCCGACTATGCCAAGTGTGAGAGGTGCGGCTGCGGTGCGTGTGGTGCCTGCTGCCGTGCAGGTGTAGATTCGGTACTCACCCAGCGCCGCTCTCTCTCACCTTCAGGTACCGGAACCTTCAACGGACCTGGAAATCTTCAGTCGGATCCGGACACGGCGATTCCCTCTCGGAGCTGACCGACGACCGAGCTGAGGAGAGAATAGTTTACCTTAAAGGGGGTATCGACTCTTCTTCCACTGGAACAGGGGATACCCCAGGGGTGACCGCGACCTTCACCGGTTGGGTGAAAGGTCATCACTGGCACAAAGCCTCAGCCACCCAGCTTTCACACACTCGCGCTCTCGCACGTAGTGTGATGAAAAGGATTCTCACGTCCGTGAGCAATCCCGACTCCGGCGCTCGGGGACAGACAAGGGACAAACGTACACGGATGCTACTCACCGTCACAAGTCTTGCACTCCGATCTTCTCTACTTACAGGTCCCTGTAAGGAGGCAAAGAGAAACAGCCGTGCAGGGCCAAGAACTACCCTAGTGTGCGTCCGCTACACTAGCTACATAAACAGAGCCCTCAAACTAGCTCGTGTGGGTGGTGCGACACAACTATGCACAACTTAAACAACGCATACACTTTGCCCTGCACGGTAACAACATACATCACAATATCGGAATACAAGATCACACGGTGTTGTCCCTTTAAATCCCTACCTGCCGCTGGAAGGGGGTGGGCGCCGCACGGCCTACCCACCTAAATACCTCAGGGTGGCCTGGGCCTAGCACCCAGGGCCACCTGTACTCACCCCGGGGAAACACTGATTCACTGGGCCTAGCGCCCCCTAACTGCACACAGGCCGGAGGCCTGACTTCGCCCACGGGCCTAGCGCCCGCCTAACTTGCTGCCCGTTGGGTGACCTGGGCCTTGTGCCCAGGGTCACCTTATATGTACCTACTGCCCGAAATACACTAGGGCCTAATGCCCTCTATGTGTCCCACAGGCCTATTTCCTGCCTTTGTCCCTCGGGCCTAGTGCCCGCCTACTATGCATGGAAAGGGGTGGCTTGGGCCTAATGCCCAAACTACCAACTCAGATGGGGACCCCCAAACTCCTAGCTGCGCCACAGGCCTAGTGCCTGACTTGTGCCCTCGGGCCTAATGCCCGTCCCTGGTGGTCGAGGGAGGACGAGGGGAGGGGGTGAATGTTGCCTCACCGAGGCCTCACCTGCTCCAGGGAACTCCAGCGTCCTCTTCTGCCGCTGACCCGTCCTGGCCAGCAGCGTCACCTCCGCTGTTCCGCGTCCAGCCGCCGGCGGACATCTTCTTCAAGCAGGCCGACGTCTTCTGGCCTCTTCAGCGGCCACCGGAGCTCCCCAGCGCTCTTCCGCGCGCCCGACCTCTTCACCGCGTCTCTTCTGCTCCCGCTCCTGCGCGCCGTCCTCTTCGCGCTCCTGCGCGCGGGCTTCTCTTCAGGCTCCCGCCCGGCGTCTGACGTCAGACGCCGGGGGCGGGGCCTATGACGCGGCGAGCGCCGATTGGCTCGCCGCGCCCCTCTCCGATTGGCTTCCGCTCCGGGAGCCGCGATTGGCTCCCGGAGGGCGCCAAGATTCAAATGCCCCTGCAGTCTCTGGTCCGGTGCAAGGAAAAAGGTAATCCCTGCACCGGACACCCGCCGCCGCCACACACTGACAGGCGCTGGGGACAGACAAGCTGTCCCCGCGCTGTCAGAGACATTGTCCCGCAGGGGACACAGGCGCCCTGGCTGCTGCAGCTGGAATGTGTCCTGTAAAACAGGACACATTCCCACATTAGCACCGCCTTTTGGGCGTGTTTAGCACCATCTATTGACGGTCAACGCAATATAAAATATCCACCCTTGTACCAATCCTAATAAAGCAGACACATTGTCAGATGTTGTGGTGTGCACCAAACAAACACCCCTGATGGCACTCACTGCAATTACACTGCTCCTCCTCAACCTGGTCTGGCTCCCCCTCTCTTTCCCCTGCAAGCTGCAGCAGCTTACTTACAAGTCAGTCACTCACTGACAGTGACAGTCGCAGACTAGTACTGCTGCTGCTGCTGGAAAAACGAGTGACATGTCAATGCTGCTGCCGACCGCCTGCCAATATTGAATTTGTCTTCCTAAGAGGAACGCTGGCTGCATGCTGATCCTCATCAGTGGCTGGCGTTGGCATAGCATAGAAGGAGAGAGGTGGGCATGTGGCGGGTGGGCGTGCGAGCAGCATGACGTAATCACATCACATCACGCTGTTTTTGTACATGGAGGTGGAGCCGGGAATTTGAAAGCCGGTGGCAGTGGCACCCTTGATTAACCCAGGCGTCCGGTCAGTAATGCAGTCCTGACAGGGTGCAGCGCAGAGGGGACAATAATCAGCCTGCTCGGCGATCGCTGCATCAGGCATGTGAGATCGGGGTGCCAGATATTAGGGGGTGCCTGTGCGCACCAGGCACCCCCCCTGCGCACACCTATGACCATTGCGACCATAGGTCATGTGAGCATGCAAAAGCTTATTCAGAATGACAGCTGGGACTGCTCAGCCAGGGCTAGGAAATGTACGTCGGAAGATGCAGACCCCGGCTAGGCACTTCCCAAAAAACTGGGGCACTGTTATACAATGCCTGTTCCTGGCTTCTGTCATTGTCAGTCCCCCAGATGGTGTCTCCCGGTGAGGTCTGCATAACCTAGTAATGCCATTGCATTAAGACCTTCCTACCCTGGAACACTGAACACTCGCCCTAACCAGAGGCATAAGGAGGGCAGTTCTGGTGGAGCTCAAGCTCCAGGCGCCCAAGACAGTACAGGGCGCCGCAGCTCGACTCCGCCGGAACCTCTGCCTGGCTGCAAGCAACTCGCTGGAAGCCCGAGCTGCTTCAAATTTGACCATCCCCTCCCTCCTCTCCCGGCCCTCCTCTCCGCTCCACTCCCTCCGGTCCGTGACTTGCGTGTGACGTCATGCGTCACACGCACGGACAGCAGAGACGCGGCCAGCAGCAGTCGGGAAGCAGGAGTGGGCAGGTGAGTATTTTTGTTTTGTTTTGTTTTTATTTTATTTTGTGTTTGCAGCACTATCAGGGGGCACAGCTACAGGGGGCACATCTTCAGGGGGCACAACTACTCCAGGCACAGCTACAGGGGGCACATCTACTGGGGCCAAATCTACAGGGGGCACAACTACTCCAGGCACAGCTACAGGGGGCACATCTACTGGGGGCAAATCTACAGGGTGCACAACTACTCCAGGCACAGCTACAGGGGGCACATCTACTGGGGGCAAATCTACAGGGTGCACAACTACTCCAGGCACAGCTACAGGGGGCACATCTACTGGGGCCAAATCTACAGGGGGCACAACTACTCCAGGCACAGCTACAGGGGGCACAACTACTCCAGGCACAGCTACAGGGGGCACAACTACTCCAGGCACATCTACTGGGGGCAAATCTACAGGGGGCACAGCTACAGGGGGCACATCTACAGGGGGCACATCTACAGGGGGCAAATCTACAGGGGGCACAAACCAGGGTGCACAATTACTCTGGGCACACCTATGGGGGCACAGCTACAGGGGGCTCAACTACTCTGGGCACATCTACTGGGGGCAAATCTACAGGGGTCACAACTACTGGGGGCAAATCTACAGGGGGCACAACTACTGGGTCCATAACTACAGGGGGCATAACTGTGGCCACGCCCCTTCCCTATGAAGCCACGCTCCTATTTTTTGTTGCGTGCCTTCTGCGTGCACTATGCTTAACCTATGGGTGTGGGTGTTTGCCAAAGGAAACTTTCACCGTGGATGTCACAAGGTCTAGAACCAGCCCTGGTGGCCACGCCCCCAATTCAGTACAGGGGAGGGGGGCGCCGAAACATACCTTGCTCCAGGCACCATGACACCTTGCTACACCTCTGCCCCTAACCACTGTGAGATACAGATTGTGAGCATGATGTGGGCTAGCCTGTCACCTCTCCAGCAGTACAAAAATAAAGAAGAACTTATCTTGGGCACAATGTCACAATGTAATAAAAATACACACACAAAAAAAAAATATATATATATATATATATATATATATAAATAAAGGCACTCGCTTTTCCAGCTCATTGGAAAAAGCAAAACAAGCCAGCACTCACGGTTTAGATGAGAAAACGAAGAAGATTTATTCCATATCAAGGCGACAAGTGTACATACAGGCACAGCTTTTTCCAATGAGCTGGAAAAGCGAGTGCCTTTATGTTATTTTACTGCCTTGCACCATCTATTCATTCTGTACTATGGTTTTGAGTGCTGTCATTTTTGCTCTTTTATATATATATATATATATATATATATATATATACATGGGCCCGTATGTTATGAAGTCCCAGTTTGGTGACTGTGCAGGATGCAGACCGAACGTGGACTTTTTTTTAAAGGGGCAATCAAGTACAAGGCATGGTTTAGCCTTGTACATGATTGCCCCTTTAAAAAAAAGTCTGCATTCGGCTGGCATCCCACACAGCAGGTGAACTCGGACTTCATTACATTCCAGCAATTAGGTCCAATCCTAAAGTGTGTCTGCCAAAGGAGCTAGCTTCAGCTATCGTCAGGTCAGTATAGGCCCCTGTAAGGCAGGGAGTTAACCTGGCAGCCCATTCCTCCTCTGGCCACTTTAACAGTGCGGCAGTGCATTCAAAAGTGCATAAAAATGCCTCAATATCATCTGATGGTGTAAGCTTTTGTATCACCTCACACTCCTGCCCACCTTTCTGCATCTCCTTTAATTCATTGTGCAGCAACTGGATCTGAATTTGCTGCCTTTGAATCTGTGCTTACTGTTTAGCAACCAGATTCTGGTAGCCAGCAGCCAGATTTTGCTCAGCATGCAGCAACTGTATTTGGGTTTGCTGGCCTGTAGCCAGCTCAGCAAACACTTTCATCACTTGCTCCATGGGGGTAATTCCAAGTTGATCGCAGCAGGACATTTTTTAGCAGTTGGGTAAAACCATGTGCAGTGCAGAGGAGGCAGATATAACATGTGCAGAGAGGGATAGATTAACCATTAGAGAGTGCATGGTCTGGGCCCCTTGACAAACATATATAGTAAACACAGCTAGTACATGCATGATAATGTAGAAGATTAATAACAGCAATGCACAGAAGAAAATACAGCATAGTCCTGTGCAGTATAAGTAACATGTATAATTCAAGTGCACAGTCTGGAACCTGATCCTTAGAGGAGGGGGTGGGCCTCTAGGCAGTGGGGCCCACTGATGGTGTCCCCTGTATGCCTTTGTGCCAGTTCAACCCTGTATGTATACATTGAGTTATCCATCACTCCAGTGACCTCAAATTGGAATACTTTTCTCTTTAAAATCAAATGTAAATCTCTTTACCTGTTACTGCTCACAGTATGGTCTATGGGGGTCATTCTGACCTGATCAACGCTGCACTGGCGCATACAGCCGATGGCTGTCGTAGCCCAGAAATCACCTCTGCCTTATTGACAGGCAGAGGCGGGAGGGGGTGGCATGGCGGCGTTTGGCCGGCATTTTGTGGGCGCGGTCCGGCCAACACAGGAGTGGCCGGACCGTGTGGGGGACAGGCCACAGTGGCTGCGTGACGTCACACGCAGCCGCTGCAACCGTCACAATGACAAGTAACTCCCGGCCAGCACGCAGGAGCTGCGCTGGTTGGGAGTTACTCTTCAAGTACAAAAGCATTGCCGCTGTGCGATGCATTTTTGTACTTGTGGGGCCGAGCCTGACATGCGGGGCGGACTAGCCCTGTGCTGGGCATCCCCCCGCATGTCAGTATGGATGATCGTAGCTGTGCTAAATTTAGCAGAGCTACGATCAGGTCTGAATCACCACCTATGTCTTAAGCAAGTTACACACATATGAGGGTAAAGATATGCCTGTGAAAATATAGTACAAATAAATTATGTAGTATACTTAATATCTGAAATAAAATTATTTCTTGAATGCTCCTTAGTAAGTGTCGTAGATATAATAATTTTTTGTGTAGTCATATTTCCATTTAAATCTGTATTGTATAGTCGTTTTGATATGGCCAATTGCCCCATAAAGTGTTTCACAGAGAGAAATATAATGTAAGATTCCAGCTGTTAGGTACGTATAGCTTAAAGGAAGTGGCAAAGCCCATGAGGAACACTATTTGGTTAAGTGGAAAGTGCCTGGAGTGGCCACGCCCACAAAGGTCTACAAAGGTCTACAAAACCTGGCATTCCCTGGAGGTCTCCCATCCAAGTACTAACCGGGCACAACGCTACTTAGCTTTCAAGATCAGATGAGGGTGGGCGTGTCCAGCGTGGTATAGTTGTAGGTTTGATAAAGCTAACTGTCTACATGTATTACCTTCAGAAGTAGTGTCAACACCATTTGAGGAATAGTTTTGTTTTGTAATGGTATGGATAGTCAGGCATAGTTATGACTATAAGTTTAGACATTCACCTCCATTCAACAGAGTGCCAATATTACACAATATAAACTGCTAGTACTAGTTAATTAGAGGCAGAGAATGGTTTTATATTAATTTGTGAAGAGCAAGGAAGGGTTAGATGTAACAGGTTTGTAGAAATGATAGGGCATACTGAATGTCCCAGCCTGAACTTGAAGAGAGAAGAGATGTGGAGTCTTCAGTTGAGAAAGCCCAGAGACTGTCCCTGATGGAGTATTCCAGTGCAAGGGCAGAGTATTGGGGTCCCAATGAGAGTCCCACTTGAAAACAATGATATCAAGTCAAAGTCTTTATATATGTGTTGTTGTGATGAGAATACGTCAGGCTGTTATGGACCAGGGGGGTAATTCAGAGTTGATCACAGATGTGCTAAATTTAGCACATCTACGATCGGTTAGTCTGACATGCAGGGGGACGCCCTGCACAGGGCTAGTCCGCCTCGCATCTCAGGCCCTCCCCCCCTCCCCCGCACAGGTACAAAAGCAACGCACGGCAGCGATGCTTTAGTACCTGATGAGTAACTCCCTGCCAGCGCAGCTCCTGCGTACTGGCAGGGAGTTACTGGCCGCATCCCGGGTCGCTGCGGCTGCATGTCATGTCACACAGCCACCGTGGCCCACCCCACCAATGGTCCGGACACGCCTCAGTTGTCCAGACTGCGACCCTCCCGCCTCTGCATGTCAATCAGGCAGAGGCAGTCACACCAGTGATATGCTGATAGCATCGTACTGGCTGCACATGCCCAGTGCACCCGCTGTGCGTGCACACTGTGCATAGTAAATCAGCTGCCACTGCAGCAATCCAGTCTGAATTACCCCCCAAGTTCCATGTCTTACCATAACTCTGGAACCTTTGATGCCACAGTGATGTGTGTTACCTATTTATTATTTGCTTAAACTGTTGAAGTCTCTTAATTATGCACTGACAGACATCACCTACTATAGTATAAGTGTTACAATTATTTATCTAACACTAAGTTTTTCCTAAGTGGGACTCCCATTGTGATCCTAGTAACTTACCCTTGCACTGGATTTTTCCCATCAGGTGTAATGTGTGCCTCTATGGACGTAACAGGAGTCAGAGAGATAGTGTAGCAACTCCGTATTCATTCTTGATTCTCCTTATTATAGATTAAACCTCATGTGTACCACCCTCTTAATTATCCCTCATACCAATAACCACGGCAGGGCGGCGTGACCTACATACCATCTACAGCAAAGCCCAAACCTTCTTACGAGGGTTCCTGATTAAATCCATCAGTGTATTACACTCTGCACCATTGATTGTGGCATTGCTAGTACTTTGTGCTATAGAGCAAAATATGGATCTTAACTTCTACCTTACTAACATTTTAATAATCTAACATATTACAGTACTGTACACAAAAATATATGTGGTCCCCTGCCTTTTAGTACTAATTTACTAAATACTCTACTGAGAAACATAGGGGGTAATTCAGACTGCATCGAGTCTGAATCCGTTTGTGGAGTGCGCACGAGCACCCCGGGAGCCCAGTGAGATGCTAAAAGTATTGACAGGCAGAGGCGGCCGTGGGGCGGGAGGGGGCGTGCCGCGGAGGCTGCGCGACTTCACACGCAGCTGCTGCAACCCGGCAAAGAGCTACTCGCTGGGTGCAAAAGCATCACCGCCGTGCAATGCTTTTGCACCCTTGTAGGGGGGTCAGTGCCAGACATGTGGGGCGGACTGGCACTGTGCTGGGCATCGTGGGTCTCCCCCCCCCGCATGTCTGCGAAACTGATCGTAGATGTGCTAAATTTGGCACATCTACGATCAGGTCTGAATTATCCCCATAGTCACCTACAACCTAAGTGACAATCATCCTACTGTATGCTGGTAGAACAATGCCTTTATACTTCCGGATAACTCGAAAAACATTATGTTTTTATGGAAACAGGGTGTTTGCTATTTGAGGTTTATTTGCATGTGGTGTAAAGATATCAGTCATGGTGTTCCAATTCATGGAAACCCCCTTATCCATTGTTTAACAATAAATGTTTCAGTTTCACTTAAACTTAGGTTAGGTTATACAAATATAAAAGCTTGTGTCAAAGTCAGAAAAATATCTCTATGCACACTACCATATTTGCACCTCACACAGGTCCGTGCTGCGCATGCGTACGCTCTCCCGTACGTGCGCATACTCACAGTCGCGGGCACCCGCAGGCGCATGGTATGCGTATTTACGGTAGAGTTTATGCGGTTGTAGCGTGCGACTCAATCGTAACATATTTTCAGTAATAATGTATTTTGTAGATCATGGTCCCTTTGATAGAATCTGAAAGTTTGGTTAATATAGAATGTTTATGAACAGAGGAATCCCTCTTTGTTTGATACGAAGGGTCAGACAGGAGTAATACAGTGGTGTTTAGTACCCATCGGAAGAATATTTAATTAGAAATATTCCGGTGTTGGTTTGAAGCAGATCAATCGCTCGTGCGAATAGTTATGGACATAAGAAGTTTATGAACATTTACTTTATTTGCACTTTATTACCCATGCGGCGGGAAACCCAGTTTCCCTCCCACCTGAGCAGTTGGAAATAGTCACAGCCCACCTGTATGAATCAACCTATGACCTTTTGCGAAGCCTAATTCCTATGTCCAATGAACAATGAGATTGTAGGGACCATTGAATTGTATTGTGTGTGGGGCATAAATAGGCAGGCCGACCGTATCCAGTTCTCTCTCTTCAACGGTTCTCATTGCTGATAATCGGGAGCTGGATATCGAGGCGCATGCGATCGTTCCCCTTGTGCGTAAGTTTTCTCCGTAATCATATTGTCTTACTGTGAGCCATCTCTCTATCTCTCTCTCTCTCTATCTCTCTCTCTCTCTCTATCTCTCTCGTATTTTACTTTAATTGTATTGTATTGTATTTCCTGTGTAGTTTATCTGGTTAGTTGGTTTATGTTATATTGTAGTGTATCATTTGTACTGTGATTCCTTTTGCAAGTATAATAGTCATAATACATATAATAGGTTTCGGACCCTAAGCCCAGGTATCTGTGTATTCTTTATAAGGGTTAAGTATTCTCTGAGCGTCGGTGACGCTCAAGCAGCTTTGTAGTTAATCAGGTTACACCAGGTTGCACTTACACTCTGTCTCTACACTAAGGTATACTGTGTATCTCACTGTTAAAGGTATAGATATAAAGGTTTAAACGTTGTAAGCGTCTGCACCGCTGGTGATCTCCTCGTGGTCCCGAGCGTACGCTACGCTATAGCGAATCATTACGTTAGTCGGCAGCCAATAGCGTGCCTGCCTGTGATCACTGGGCCGTAAGCGAACGTGACGCTTGAGCGTCTCGACTACGGTTGAGCGATCGCTACACAACTTGCGTACCCTTACGGTACTTCTTACGTAGATAGCGTACAGTGTTCTTAGACCTCTTAAAGTGTTTTATATACGATAAATATTCAGCTTTATCAATTGGCGGCTCGCCCGTCCTTCACATATCTGCACTAGGTAGATCAGCAGACATTATCCCTCAGCAAAGGGCGGGAGGTTGTATCCCTCGTAGTGCTGACAGGATAAGCGTCTGCTTCACTTAGGTAAAGAGTGCTGAAGGAATCCGGGAACCGGAGGTAAGAACAAAACGCTAGTGTCTTTTAAAACTGTTTATTTTTCTGTCTTGCGTACACACGCACGCACACATATATATATCTGCATTTCTTTTTCTTTTTCATTTTCGTATATCACTCTCCTGTCTGCCAGTTTTTATAGTTGATAGAAGTGCTAAAAGAGAGTTGCCGTTATTTCATAGTTTAAGAGTAATATAGTTAAAAGATAGACAAACACACAGTTTTGCCTGGGAGATAAGGCGAAGTCAGTGTGTTTGTGTGGTAGATGATCAAGGATCATCTACATTGATAAAAGTATAAATTGTGTTACGGTGGATCTTTGCTTTGCGTATACGTGTCTCTAACAAAGACTTGCGTACGCAATCCAAAGGCCGACGCACGCAGCGTATATTACGCAACGGAGCGTCCGGTTACGCCCACGTAGCTCAAGTCACGATAAGTTGATTTTTAACGCAAAGCGATAAATAACGCAAAGCGATAAATAACGCGAGGCGAGAAATAACGCAAGTCTATTTTTGGGTGTCCGAAATCTAGTTAACAGATCCTGCTCCTAATTGGTAACACACCTGATCTGAAGAAAAATTTCTGCGCAGAAATAGAAATAGAAACAAAAGTGTACATGTGATGAGTGAGTGTTTTTACAATTTTTAAAGGTTGAACCACAAGAAAAGTCGAGTACTCGTGAGGTACATGCGTGTAAAGTGACGTGCACGGTGGCTAGGGAGGCATCTCTGGTTAAATATACAATTTTGAGCATTAGAGTATAGCAGACCAGGAGGTCATACTGTAACAAGACCAGGAGGTCGTACTGTAACAAGACCAGGAGGTCATAACAGACCAGGAGGTCCAGGTACAGCCGACAAGGTAGTCCGCTATACAGTTCACAGGCACAACACCGAAAAGGGTTGGTGCAACACCCATATAGGCCATATAAGCTCTGGCTGAAGGAATTCGCAGTCGTAAGTTTCGATTCCATTGGTCTTTCCGTACATAAACTTAGTTGTTTGTGTACTGAACGACTGGACCGCACGTAAGTGTGTGCAGTAGTTAGTAATCTGACCTAATACCATTAGAGTAAAGGGGTCACAAACGCTATCTGTACACTCTAACGTGATTTGTGTAATTTTTTTATTTTAAGGGAAGTTCGCTGCTCACTCAGGAACTATCCAACAACCAATAGTTACTGGAAAGAGTAAGTGTTCTTCGGATAACCCTCGCAGGTTCCAGTAAATAGAGGTTCAGGTCGCAGGGGCCCTAGGTCGAGTACGCCAGCACCATATCGGTGTGATCAGGTCGTATTGGTCGGCGTGGGCGAGTGAGTGGGGTACTCGGTAAACCGCCACCGTCAGCCTATTGTTGGCATTTGGTTTTGCGTAAAGGGTTGGCTAAATAAAGCAACACTTTCGAACTATGGGGGCCACTTGTTCAGGTAGGGGGCGATCAACCTCGGTTCGGGTTGATTCAGTGGTCCGACCAATTGGGTCGGCCAGGTATATAATGTGTGAGAAATATGGAAGTCACACAGAAACTTTATGTGATGAATGGGAGAGAATGACTGTACATGACGGGGAGAAATTCCCAAGAATAGGGAGCTTCAGCTCAGAAGTGTTACAAAATTTAAGGAGGAGGATATGTCTCATAAAATCAACAAAGAGACGAATCCAGCATTATGATTATTTACAGTTGTGGCAACAGGAAGGTGAGATACAGAGAGGTTTGGCTCAGGCGGCGGGATCTGGCTCTAACAGAAAACTGATTGCCACGGCCCCGCCGCCACCATACATATCAGGAGAGAAGTTGATTGCGGAGAAAGACGCACTAAGGTGTAACACAAAATCACTTAGTAACTGTGTAAATGTTAATGATAATGTTAACCCATTAACCCATGCAAGTATTAACCCGTGCAAGTTGTACCCTGTTTTGAACTTTCCTCAGGAGTGTGATCAAGAGGACGAATCGGCAACGATTTCAGCGCTCTCTCTAGCAGCCACCATAGCAGAGACCACAGTAGGCACAGCTCCACCCACGAGATTAGTAAAGGCCCCTAGCGGAGGGATAGGTGAGGTCGTATCAACTGGTAAGTACGGCACCATGCATTATGCTGAAACTATTTCACCACAGCCTGTAGAATCTACACAGAATGAGGTTGTTAGAATTACACCTGTTAGAGTAATAGCAGTGCCAAATGGGAAAACAGACGCATCAGGAGCCACTCCCATTAGGAACATTGCCATGTACACTCCATTTTCCCGAATGGAATTAAGGACCATAGTGTCTGAATTTCCTGACCCTAGAAAAGACTTAGTTGCCAGTCAAAAATACATCAGAGACTTAGGTAACACTGTAGAGCCCAACAATAAAGACTGGCAGATATTGCTGAGAGCATGTTTACCCTCAAATGTCGACGCAACTCAATTTTTAGCTGATTGCGGACTAGGTCATGATGTACCTCTTACAGATGTGTACAACCAAGATAATGTGAAAAGAATAAACTTGCAGCTAAAAGAGTATTTCCCAGCAGTAGCTAAATGGAATAAGATATTCTCCATTAAACAGAAGGAGTCAGAGACAGCTGCAGAGTATTTTCACAGAGCATTATTAGAAATGGCAAAATACACAGGCATAGAGGACATTAAAACAGACACAAACCATCGGGAAGTAGCAGTATCGGTACTGATGGATGGTTTAAAAGAGTAATTGAAGACTAGGGTACAGACCACGCAACCATGTTGGCGAGGTCTGTCTGTGGCTACTTTGAGAGAGGCTGCTATTGATCACGACAGAAACATCACCAGACACAGGGAACAACAAGGTGACAAATTAATGTCAGTAAGTATACAGGCTCTGACCACAAGGCAGCCTTTGTTTGTATCACCAAATCCTGTGGGTAAGTCAAGTATGGTTACTTGTTATTCCTGTCACAAACAGGGACACATGGCACGAGATTGTAGAGTAAAGAATCCACGAAACTCATACCAAACCCCTAGACAACGACACGACACACGACATTGGGAGCAAGGTCCGCAGAAACGGAGTTATGAGCCACATACAGGGGAAACAAAAAGATATCCCCCAAACAGAGACTGGCATGCCTCTGGTAGTTCCCAACTATCTCCCTCACAAGTAGTTGCTGCCAGCGGGATTCAGGGAGGTCACCATACCCAATAGGGGTGTGGCCATACCTGTAATCTGCAGCCAGTAAAATTAATTGCCAATCTTGGAAGTGAACCCGAGATCGCAATTAATGTAGCTGGTAAAACTTTAAACTTTCTTGTAGACACAGGGGCGGCCAAGTCAGTGATAAATTCGACAGTGGGCATGAGAACCACTGGTAGGACAATTCCAGCCATGGGAGTAACAGGAGTAGTCCAGCACTACCCTGTTAGCAAACCAGCCGAGATTACAATAGGGCCTTTGCATACCAAGCATTCCTTTTTGCTGGCTGCATCGGCACCAACCAATCTCCTGGGAAGAGACTTACTGTGTAAAATGGGGTGCGTCATTTATTGTACTCCTGAAGGTGTATTCTTGGACATACCTGAGAAACACGCTCAGGAAGTGCGAGACATGTTAGACTCCCCATCAAAATTAATGTCACATACCATTATGACAAATAGGAATCCATCCCAAATAGAAGAGATGACATCTCAGATACCAGAGTCACTTTGGACAAAAGACGGACAAGACACTGGATTAATGGCAAACGTAGCTCCAGTAGTTGTACAAGTAAAAGATGGTAGGATAGCTCCAAAAATCCCACAGTACCCTCTGAAGCCAGAGGTGGAGTTAGGAGTTTACCCAGTAATAGAGCGCTTGCTACAACAGGGCATTCTGGTAAGAACGTCCAGCACTGCTAATAGTCCCATCTTCCCTGTGAAAAAGAGTGGGGGGAGGGGTTACAGACTAGTGCAGGATCTAAGGGG
This sequence comes from Pseudophryne corroboree, assembly GCF_028390025.1. Lineage (NCBI taxonomy): Eukaryota > Metazoa > Chordata > Amphibia > Anura > Myobatrachidae > Pseudophryne > Pseudophryne corroboree. Next base: position 180,147,138 of record NC_086454.1, on the reverse strand, counting down.
GATTAACAAAATAGTTGAGAGTCAGTTCCCCGTAGTGCCAAATCCAGCTGTCATCCTAATGCAAATCCCTCCCACTGCCAAATTTTTCACTGTTATTGACCTCTGCTCCGCTTTCTTTTCGGTACCTCTGCACCCTGACAGCCAATATTTGTTTGCATTCACATACAGAGGAGTCCAATACACGTGGACTCGATTACCCCAAGGTTTCATAGATAGTCCAAGTATATTTTCTCAGGCTTTGCATGATTGTTTACAGTCTTTCCAACCAGACAGTGGATCAGTATTGATACAGTATGTGGACGATTTATTACTGTGTTCAGATTCACTGGAAGCATCTCTGAAGGATACGAAACAGCTCCTGTTTCATCTTTCAGACACAGGACACAAGGTGTCCAAAGACAAGTTACAATTATGCCAGACTAAGGTAAAATATTTGGGACACTGTCTAACACAAGGACCGAGACACCTGACCGCTGATAGAATCCAAGCAATTAGAGACATGACTCTGCCACAAACCCAGCAACAGATCAGAACGTTTTTAGGAATGTGTGGGTATTGCCGTAATTGGATCCCAGGGTTTTCCATTTTGGCGTTACCTTTGCAGGAAATGGTCTCCTCAAACAAACCTGATAGGATTTCGCATACAGACGAGTCCGAAACAGCATTTGAGAGACTCAAACAGTGCCTAACGCAGGCACCAGCACTAGGTATGCCAGACTATGGGAAACCCTTTGAACTATACGGAACAGAAAGTGCTGGTTGCGCGGCAGGTGTACTAACCCAAAAACACGGTGATGCCAGCAGGCCAGTTGCATACTACAGCGCTCAGCTAGACACGGTAGCGCGATCCCTCCCCACATGCTTGCGAAGCGTTGCTGCGATAGCATTGCTAGTGACAAAAAGCGAAGATGTCGTGCTAGGCCACAACCTCACAATCCATACGCCACATGCAGTATCAGCCTTATTGAATTCTGCCCAAACCAGACACGTCTCATCAGCGAGATTTACAAGATGGGAATTGGCACTAATGGCCCCCGTAAACATCACCATAAGGAGATGCAGTGCATTAAATCCTGCAACGTATCTCCCAGGTGTGCCTGGTCAGGCACAAAGGGTGGAAGGTGAGAGTGATGGGGAAGGAGGATTTAATACAAAGGAAGATACACATGATTGTATGGAATATTTGACCCAAAATTTTACCGCAAGGCCTGACATCAGTGACAACCCACTGGAAGATGCAGAACTCACGTTCTACACGGACGGTAGTTGCCATAGACAGTCAGACTCGGGAGACTTGTGTACTGGATACGCAGTCGTAGATGACCAAGACACCATAGAAGCGGAACCGCTAGGCCCACCTCACTCAGCCCAGGTTGCTGAACTGGTCGCCCTAACCAGAGCATGTGAATTGGCTAAGGGTAAGTCAGCCAATATCTACACCGATTCTAGATACGCATTCGGGGTAGTCCATGATTTCGGAGCCCTATGGCGCCTCAGAAATTTCATGACGGCCGCTGGTACACCGGTAGCGCATGCAGCTCACATAAAAAGGCTTCTAACAGCGATACAGGAACCCGACAGAGTGGCTGTTATCAAATGTAAAGCACACACATATAGCCAAGACCCGGTATCACTTGGTAACAGCCGAGCAGACGAAGCTGCTAAGTTAGCAGCTGCTACCCCCATACAGACAGACACCACACAATTGATGGTATTTAATACCATTAACACACAGAAGTTGTGTGAAATGCAAAATTTGTGTTCCACACAGGAAAAGGCAGTCTGGAAGGCAAAGGGATGTGGCCAGGAGTCCTCAGGACTCTGGACGGATGGACATGGTAAACCAGTGGCCCCCAGAGCATATCTTCCATGTCTGGCTGAAGCAGCTCACGGGCTGACTCATCTAGGCAAGGAAGGGATGTGCAAATTGGTAAGAGCCTATTGGTGCGCCCCAGGATTCTCCTCTCATGCAGGTAAAAGAGCAATGTCATGCCTTACCTGTTTGAGAAAGAATATTGGAAAGGCAATACCTACAGAACCATCCCATATCCCACCTGCCGGCGGCCCTTTCCAGGTAATACAAATTGATTTTATACAATTACCCCCTTGTCGGAATTTGAAATATGTACTTGTTTGTATAGATGTTTTCTCAAATTGGGTCGAAGCATTTCCTGCAGCTACAAATACCGCTATGTTTACTGCTAAGAAAATTGTGCAGGAATTTGTATGTAGATATGGTATCCCTAGAATAATCGAAAGTGATAGGGGTACCCATTTTACAGGTGATGTCTTTCAAGGAATGTGTAAGTTGATGGGAATTGATAGCAAGCTGCACACTCCGTACCGTCCACAGGCGAGTGCGAAGGTCGAAAGAGTGAACAGCACTATTAAAAATAAATTGAGTAAAGTGATGGCAGAGACAGGATTGACATGGCCAGAAGCTTTACCCATTGTATTGTACAGTATCAGAACCACTCCCAGGTCCCCTCTTAATCTGTCCCCTTTTGAAATCTTGTTTGGTCGACAACCGCATGTCATGATTAACCCTCAGGATGATTTGAAATGTAACAATGAAGTAACTGTAAAGTACTTGATTAACATGAGTAAACAGTTAAGGAATCAAAATGATAGTCTGAAGTTGGTGATTCCTGATTTACCTGATAGTAATTGTCATGACATTGAACCTGGGGATTATGTAATGATACGGAATTTTCTACGCTCAGGTTGCCTTATTGACAGATGGGAAGGACCATACCAGGTCTTATTGACTAGCACTACAGCATTGAAGGTTGCTGAGAGAGAGACTTGGGTCCATTCATCCCACTGCAAGAAGGTTGCTGATCCAGAGAAGTCCCGTGATAAGGAACAGACGGTAGAGGTTGTATCACTGGAGTGTCTGTTCCAGGAGGACTGAGGCGGCACCTGAGCCTTGAAGACCGAGAGCTGTTGTCGACTCCCCACTCCCTTTTATTATTTTCCTCCACTTCCCATCCCCTCTCCCTCAAATTTCTTTTTCCTCCTTCTCATTCTTCTCCATTTCCTCCTATAAGATGGACTTGCCCCAAGAGACTGTGATCCGGATTTTCCTGTTGACCATGATGTTGACCAGAGCAGTCTGTTCCGGCGAGAGTACCATGGAGGTCGATAGAGGTTCTGGAATGGGTTCTGATGATAAAGATGGAGGCGTAGTTTTCCAGGATCAACCTAACCAACAAGCAAAGGCGAGTATCAGAAAACGATCCGATAGCATTAACCATAGAAGGAATTGTGACGGATTGTTAGCTGAAGAAAACTGTGTCTGTAGGCTCTGTAACAATGTCATTGAAGATGGGTGCATTAAGAAATGCCAATCCAGTTTTAATATCCATATGGACCGGCATCCATTGAGTGACTATCACTCCTTAGTGGGTAATGTGTTAAACAAACAGATTGTTGGGTATGCTCTCAAGTACCTCAAGGTCATAGCAAATCAGGGCTAGTACCATTTCCTTTAACGATAGGGGAGGTACTTGAGTTAAATGGTGGGAGACCGGTGGACAGGAGGTTTAATATCTCCAGCCCTCCTAGTTTGAAGCTCCACCAATACCATGTGGATAGGTCCCTATTATGTTTCAACATCTCCAATCCCAGAAAGCCGGGAAATTGGGAAGTGTCATGGAGTAACCACACCATGACCTTTTCGCATAGAGCAGATAGAATGCCTACAGATACAGAGCTTGTACGCCACATAGCCAGTAGAGGAAAATCTTTCCGGTATAGGTACACCTTAGGAAATAGGACTACGAGAGTTGGAGAAGTATCACCAGGATACTGTGCACATATCGTACAACCTGATACGTGTATTAAGCAGATGGAAGAATTAGGGTTAGGAGATTTCACCTGGAAGGTGTGTAATATGGTTATGTCCTTCTCCGTCCCATATGTTCTCCCCGATGATGCATATTTCATATGCGGGAGAAAGGCGTACAAGTGGCTTGCCCCAAACTCTGAAGGATTGTGTTATATTGGAAAAGTATTGCCTGAAGTGATGACTGTAACACATGATAAAATGAAAGACATACATCGTGGTGCCCAAGCTCCTTATACTCACACCCACTACGAGCACGTTGTTAAAAGGCACCTGATAGAGAAGACAGAGCATCCGGCCTCTGATCTGATAAGTGAATCCACCGGGATTCAATTCTTAATCGCGTTAGATTTCACCCGCACCGCTAGAGGAGTGCTGAATTATAAATACATATCGGCGCTCGCAAATTTGTTAGACAATATCACTGAAATGTATGATGACACGTTTAGATATACTGGAAGGGAACTTCAAGCTTATAAAACAGAACTGGTGCAGCATAGAATGGTTCTTAATTACCTCACAGCAGTGACAGGCGGATATTGTGTTACATTGGCAACACAGTACGGCGTGAAGTGTTGCACGTATATCACGAATAGCACCGAGGATCCGGTCGAGGTCATAGACCAAAAGATGGACGATATTCTCCAATTGAAGTGGGAATTTCGCCGAAAACACAATCTCACTCTTGCTGCTGTAGGTAATGAGCTGACTGGTTGGGTGTCATGGTTGAACCCGCGAAATTGGTTCTCCGGTTTGGGAGACTGGGCTCAAGGAGTCATAATGGATGTTGGGAAGTTTCTCCTATGTATCTTAGGTGTTATCATAACGATCGGTTTGATATTTAGATGCGGTCAGGCTTTAATGAGGTGCAATCGTCGTACTAAGGTAATGAGTTTGAGGAGTGAGGAAACTGTAATTAACCTGGATTTGATTTATGACCCAATGATAGAAACAATGATGTGATGAAAATGCGATTTCTACGGTCCGTTTCTTTCACCTGTTTTTCTGGTTTTTCTCCAAGATAAAAAGACCCACTTGGACGAGGAAGTTGACGAGACGCTATACAGACAACGGATAGACCAAAGAAGAAGTTTTGACCACTTGAGATATGGACATTTGATGAACTTTGCCATGGATCCCCAGTTTCCCTAGAATTCTTAAACTTACGCTAGCCCAACATTTTTTGTAAATCTAATGGCATTGACAAAGCTTTTTGCTCACCCCTAATGGGCAACACAGCGCAAAGAAGACGACTTTCAACTGATACCGAACAAAACTTCAACCGACAGATGTACATTAACCTGACATAGAATACCACCGCATTTACCGTAATTATGTCTTTTCTTCATTTCTACAACCCTCAGGTAATGACACACATAGTATAGGGAATACAGGCACAGATATCAGCAATCACATATTCCCCCATTCATGTATCATCAACTAAAATGTGCTCCCCATTTTGTTCAAAATCCGAAAAGAGCTCGGTAAAGTTTGACAGCCCATCCACAGACCCGTACCACAGGATAAGAAGGAATTCAAATGTAATACCTCGAAGCTTGATTTACAACACGTACGGCACGATGATACATGACCCCCCAAACACGGATCCATACACACATGCTTCTGCTATCTCACTAGGTCATACCCTCTTCACACCTACTCCTCTCTCCTCCCTTACCCAACCATGGAAATGAATTAACCCCTAACATATATTTTTCTCCTTTTGAAATGTTTTCAGGAAGTGGCAGTTATTATTGACTGCCAAAGGGTGGACTGTCAAAGTCAGAAAAATATCTCTATGCACACTACCATATTTGCACCTCACACAGGTCCGTGCTGCGCATGCGTACGCTCTCCCGTACGTGCGCATACTCACAGTCGCGGGCACCCGCAGGCGCATGGTATGCGTATTTACGGTAGAGTTTATGCGGTTGTAGCGTGCGACTCAATCGTAACATATTTTCAGTAATAATGTATTTTGTAGATCATGGTCCCTTTGATAGAATCTGAAAGTTTGGTTAATATAGAATGTTTATGAACAGAGGAATCCCTCTTTGTTTGATACGAAGGGTCAGACAGGAGTAATACAGTGGTGTTTAGTATCCATCGGAAGAATATTTAATTAGAAATATTCCGGTGTTGGTTTGAAGCAGATCAATCGCTCGTGCGAATAGTTATGGACATAAGAAGTTTATGAACATTTACTTTATTTGCACTTTATTACCCATGCGGCGGGAAACCCAGTTTCCCTCCCACCTGAGCAGTTGGAAATAGTCACAGCCCACCTGTATGAATCAACCTATGACCTTTTGTTATAATGCGAAGCCGAATTCCTATGTCCAATGAACAATGAGATTGTAGGGACCATTGAATTGTATTGTGTGTGGGGCATAAATAGGCAGGCCGACCGTATCCAGTTCTCTCTCTTCAACGGTTCTCATTGCTGATAATCGGGAGCTGGATATCGAGGCGCATGCGATCGTTCCCCTTGTGCGTAAGTTTTCTCCGTAATCATATTGTCTTACTGTGAGCCATCTCTCTCTCTCTCTATCTCTCTCTCTCTCTCTCTCTATCTCTCTCGTATTTTACTTTAATTGTATTGTATTGTATTTCCTGTGTAGTTTATCTGGTTAGTTGGTTTATGTTATATTGTAGTGTATCATTTGTACTGTGATTCCTTTTGCAAGTATAATAGTCATAATACATATAATAGGTTTCGGACCCTAAGCCCAGGTATCTGTGTATTCTTTATAAGGGTTAAGTATTCTCTGAGCGTCGGTGACGCTCAAGCAGCTTTGTAGTTAATCAGGTTACACCAGGTTGCACTTACACTCTGTCTCTACACTAAGGTATACTGTGTATCTCACTGTTAAAGGTATAGATATAAAGGTTTAAACGTTGTAAGCGTCTGCACCGCTGGTGATCTCCTCGTGGTCCCGAGCGTACGCTACGCTATAGCGAATCATTACGTTAGTCGGCAGCCAATAGCGTGCCTGCCTGTGATCACTGGGCCGTAAGCGAACGTGACGCTTGAGCGTCTCGACTACGGTTGAGCGATTGCTACACAACTTGCGTACCCTTACGGTACTTCTTACGTAGATAGCGTACAGTGTTCTTAGACCTCTTAAAGTGTTTTATATACGATAAATATTCAGCTTTATCACTTGACACAGAGAAGGAATGATAACACAGAGGTACGCATAATGAAAAAAATAATTAGATTACTTGCAGGATCTCACATAGGTACATACACCAAGAACCAGTGCATAAAATCCCAGGTAATGCTGTTGATTAAATAATGTATAGTGAAAGAGAAACAGGTGTTGGGTATTTTAGTATGTAGAGAAATTTTGACTATACACAAAATTCTATTTAGCAAAAGTTCACTTTTAAAAGGATAAAATTACATTTTCCAAGTGGTTTATTAAAAAAAAAAAAAAAAAAAAAATCAGCCAAATAAAAAACAGAGAAAAAGGGGATTTAGAAAAAGTAACTGTGCGTTTGCATGCATGTCCAATCCTTCACATATTTGGAAGAATATTTTGGACATCCCGTCTCATCCTCCTGTGACTCTGAAGCTATACAGTGTCTATTTAAAGACTAGATCAGTGGTTCACAAACTGTGTGCCGTGGCACCCTGGGGTGCCTCAGGATACTTGCAGGGGTGCCTTGGATTTTTCTAATGTAAATATATGAATACCCAATTAGCACTTACTAGGAAGCACACAACAATTCAAAGTGGGAAGATTAACCACAATACAAACACCTAATGGCGCAGATGGATAATTGAAATAATTAGATATACAAATTAAGTGAATAAAAAATAGATCATATAATTGGCTCAATTGCAGCAAGCCCAAAAGACCTGTCTGCGCAAGTCTCAAAATAGGATTTAAATTACCTACCGGTAAATCCTTTTCTTTTTTTTAAAACATTACATTTTTATTGAAGATTTTTCACACAGAAATGGGGAACAGAAAAAAGAGATAAGGGAAACATAGGGGTAGTCCGGAATGGTTACCATAATCAAAGCACAAATACTGCACAGTTGGATGAATATACAATTGGTTACATTGGGCGTTCAGAAACAGGAAGAAGAAAAAAACACCTAAAAGAGACATAGCAAAAAAACAAAAATAAAAATAAATTAAAATATCTGACATCACAACATTCTTGAAGAGGTCAGTCTAGGAGGGGTAAAGCACAGATAAATCAATTGGAGAGCTATAGACGGTTAGCCTACCTTCTCTTCCCCTATAGTCGGACCAACATAATCATTTCAGGTGGATATAGTTAGCTGAGGAAGAATATTTAGCCTCCGCTGTTTCAAAAATGAAATGTTTGTGAATCTTATTTTGAATAGTCGCTAAGGAAGGAATATTCTAAGATTTCCACAATTGGGCTATAGTAGCTTTAGTGGCTATCAAGATATGCCCCAAGACGTAGCAATCACCTGCAGAGAGGTGATCTACATACAAATGAAATAACACTAAAGCTGGGTCCAGGGGGTTGATTAACCCTAAAACCATGCTAGCCATATTGAAAACTTCTCTCCAAAGTGGTTGTATAAGAGGGCAAGCCCAGAAAATATGAAAGATATCCCCCGTAGAGCCACATTTTCTCCAACATAATTTACATTGTGAAGGCCAGATTCTATTTTGTCTTTCAGGGGTGAAGTAGGCCCTCTGTATAAGCTTGTAGAACATTTCAGAGTGGTTAACACATTTGGAGACTTTAAAACAAGACCTAAATATACTGTCCCATTCTGCATCAATAAAGGATCTATTCAAATCAAATCTTTCCTATAAAATCTGAGCTTTCAATTTAGTCTGTGTGCCGTTTGTTAATTGAAATTGATACCACCACGTAATCCCACATTTATGCGAGGACGTCTCCAATCGGCTTTTAATATAAGCCGGAAGAGAAAGTTTGTGAAGATGTGGGGGAGTAAATGAGTGTAACCAACTTCTCACCTGCAAGTATTTGAAAAAGTCTTGAGTCCGAATCCCAAATCTCTCTTGTAATTGAGAAAATGACATCAAGACGTCTCCTAAAAATAAATCACCCACAGTGGAGAGCCCCTTCCGAATCCAATTATCTAGGGAAATATTAGGAATCAATGACATAAGAGCGATTAACGACAAACAGGGGGGCGGTAATTTAATCTCTTCCGAAGAGGACACTAGTTTATGCCATGAATCTAGGGTCATTTTAATAGACTTGCAGGATCCGGACCTACTTCGAGCAGCAGACGGTGGCAACCAAAACAAATCAGAGAGAGTAACATCGTTCAAATAAGAAGCTTCCAGAATAACCCATGGTTTCAGGCTCGAGGTGTCAAACCAGTCTCTTGACTTAACAGACATGCAGCATGGTACTTTTCTATATCTGGGAAAGCTACCCCACTGGTTTGTTTGGGCAGAATAAGAATCTTTTTAGCAATTTTCGGTCTAGAGCCTCCCCACACATATCTAATCAGGAGGACCTGATTAAATTTATTATAGAAGAGTTTGGGAAGGGGTCTTGGTATGGCGCGAAACAGGTACATTAATTTCAGCAATAAGACCATCTTGGCAGCAGCAATCCTACCCAGCCAAGACACCTCCTGTAGCATCCACTCCCCAGTCAGCTCCGTAAAAGCTTTTAATAACAGGGAATAATTACACTCAATTAAATTATCTTCTCTGGATAAATTAATCCCTAGATATCTCAAGGAGCAGGACTTCCAGGCGTATTTGTACAATTCCTTCAACCTAGAGACCACAGTCGGAGATATATTGAGTGGGAGGGCTTCAGTTTTATTAGTATTTAATTTATAAAAAGAAACGTCTGAATAGTCTTGATGAACGTCATTAAGAACTGTCAAGGAAGACTCAGGATCAGAAAGACATAATAAAATATCATCTGCAAACAAGCTGATTTTGTGAGAAATGTCCCCAATAACAGTGCCACTAATCGAGTCCCGGGATCTAATGTAAGCAGCCAAGGGTTCTGTCGCCAACGCGAATATAATAGGAGATAACGGGCAGCCCTGGCGAGTGCCATTGGAGATAATAACGGGGGAAGAAAGACATACGTTAACAAAGACCCTCGCACAGGGCGTGGAATAGAGAGCCAGGATAGAGTCTAAGATCCTTCCAGAAAAGCCAAATTTGTCCAGAGTTAATCTCATTAAGTCCCAGTTCAACCTATTGAACGCCTTTTCAGGCATCCAGAGACAAAACTAGGAGGGGTTCTTTTCTACAGGCAGAATGCTCAATAACATTAATCGCCCTACGCGTATTATGCGGGTCCTGTCTGTTTAACACAAAGCCCACTTGATCAGGGTTGATAAGAGAATGGAGAAGTGGACTGATATGGTTGGCAACTAATTTGGCATAAATGTTTAGATCCGTATTTAATAGAGCAATTGGTCTAAAATTTTGGACTGAGGTGGGGTTTTTTCCCAGTTTGGGGATGGTGATGATTTGAGCTTCCAGCATCTCTTTGGAGAAGTGCCCAACTTCTGAGGCTTCATTAAACACTGATAAGAGCACCGGGGCCAAACTCTCTTTAAAGGATTTATAGAAACCAGAAGGATAACCATCGGGCCCCGGGGCCTTATCCGCTGGAAGGGAGTCAATAGCCTTTTCGACTTCGACGAAAGTCCAAGGCACACTAAGAGAGCTACAAGACTCCGGTGACAGCGAAAGGAGAGTAAAATTGCCCAGAAAATTCTGAACATCCATGCCTGTAGGTTGAAAAGTGAAAGAATCCCCCTTCAAGTTGTGTAGTTTAGAGCACAGGTTCTCAAACTCAGTCCTCAGGACCCCACACGGTGCATGTTTTGCAGGTCTCCTCACAAAATCACAAGTGAAATAATTAGCTCCACCTGTGGACCTTTTAAAATGTGTCAGTGAGTAATTAATACACCTGTGCACTTGCTGGGTTACCTGCAAAACATGCACTGTGTGGGGTCCTGAGGACCAAGTTTGAGAACCACTGGTTTAGAGTAATAAGATGCAAAAACATTTGCAATTTCGTCAGGATCATAGACTCTCTTACCCATATCTGAATGGATAATGTGAACTTTTTCTTTAGCTTTCCTGCCCCCAGCTTCCTCGCCAGTAGTCTACCAGCCCGGTTACCATAAATATAGAATTTTTGGTTCAGTCTATGTAGGTTGTGTTGGACTTCCACTAAATAAAAAACGTTTACCACCTCTCTGGCTTCCTGCAATGATTTAAGAAGGGCTTTATTGTGTGTATGTGCCTTGTGAGAACTCTCCAGGGAAGCGACTGCAAGCTCAGCTTGTTAAAATTTTTTACGATATTCCCTTTTAAGTTTAGCCGCTGTTTGAATCACTGTCCCTCGTGTTACTGCTTTGAGGGCGCACCAGAATGTGAAGATAGATGTCTCCCAAGGAGAGTTCTCAGAAAGGTAATAATCCATGGTGGTTTGGATAGCCTGTGTGGTCTCCGGCTGAAGAAGACTTTGTTTACATAAGTGCCAGGGGGCCGGGGTAACCTTTCTACTACTAATATCCCACTCGATGAATAGTGGGGAGTGATCCGACCATGAAATGGGGAGAATGGAGATTTTACAGATGGACTGTAGAGTCCACTTATCCACTAAAGCTAGGTCTATTCGGGAATAAGAGGCATGTACCGGGGAATAAAATGTGTAGTCCCTGTCCATTGGGTGTTTAACGCGCCAAAGGTCTAAACGATCATATTCCGCCAATAGCTGGCTAAAGCCCTTTGCATTCCTATGGAGCTGACTGGAGAGTGAGGGCCGCTTGCCAGAGTTATCAACCAAAGGGTCCAGGGTCAAGTTTAAAGTCCCCAATAAGAGTAAAGCACCCTTGGCCAATTGTTGCACCTTAGCACAGAGTTTCCTGCAAAATGCTAGTTGCTTGGTGTTAGGGGCATAACAGGAAACTATTGCCACCTCTTTATTTTTGAGAGTACCAACCAGAATTAGAATTCTCCCCTCAGGGTCGCAGTATTGCGATGTGAGGGAAAACGCGCTATGTTGAGACACCAAGATTGCCACTCCCGCCTTCGCTGGCCCGTTGGCCAAATAGCAATAAATAGTGGAAAACTGCTCTAATCAAGCTGGTAACAATCCCCAGGTGCTGCGGGAGGGGGTTACTCTAGACAAGAAATACAAAAGGGATTTTTCCCACGCACTCTGCTGGCTGTTAGTAAGAAGAACTATATACTATGTAATAATAGGAAATTTAGAGCTCTTCGTTACATATGTTTTGCAAAAGATATGGTAAGCCTCCAGGCCACTTCACGGCTGCTCTATTGCTGGAGGTCCCTAACTAAGCATAGGTCCAAGGCTTGGACCCCACAAATAGCAATGGGGAAATCTCACATTAGTAAACCGTGGAGGGGCAGATTTAATAAAATTTGTCTCTTGGACGGCTATGATTTGAGCTTTAAGTTTATGGAAATAATTAAGTGCTAACCTCCTCTTATGTGGGGAATTAAGACCCTTTGCATTTATAGAGACAATGTTAACCATACTGTAAAGGTATTGAGGATTGCATAGCTATCATCAACCAACTGGCATGTAGAAAGTATGTGTAGCAATTTCCGGACAGAAGGAGAGGAAAAGGGAAAGAAAGTATAAGAAAAAGAAGAATAACAGGAAAAGGAAACTGTCGAAGTCGAAAAATATTGCAGTACACACATCACGTACAAACTACACACAGATGGCCTCCGTGCGCGTACTTGTTCTGCCGTGCGTGCACATATTCACAATTTGCGTATGGTCGCTCCCGCGGTCCTGCATATTAGCGCGTGGTATGAGTAATTACGGTAGAGTTTGTGATCGCATGGAAAAGCCAAAAAAACACATTACATATTTAATCCAAATAGTGCACAATGTACACACACCCTCCCTGCACCACACCAGCAAGTTACACTAGTTTAAATGGTATCAGAACAAAGGGATTCACCTTTACAGGATAGGAGGGGACAGAACTAGGTTATAAGGTGGTGTTTGGTATCCAGCTGTAGGGTATATTAAGGGCAATATTCCGGTGTTGGTTTGCAGAAGATTGCATGCTCCTGTGAATAGTTATGAGCAGGAGTAGAATATAAATATTAACTGTATTTACTGTACATTTGGTATGCAGCGGGAACCCAGAGGAGACCACCTGCAAGTGCACCTGGAACAGACATCGCCCATCTATTCAAACAGACCTATGACCTCTCCTGTACTGTAAATGACCATCCCTGTGTCCAATGGACAAAGAGATTCCAGTTTCCATTGTGTTAAGTTTTGAACTATTGTATAAAAAGCCAGCTGCATGCCTGGTCAGTCACAGACTCTGAAGGTCATCTCCCTTGATGACTGAGGACCGGCCGGGAAGCGCAGGCGAAACCAAAAACGTATGTACCATTGACTGTAGCCATTTTTCTATTGTATTGTATTGTTATTGTAACCCCCTTTCAGTAATTATATGTTGGTGTGTCGGAACCCAGCATCTTAAATACAATCTGGTGTCGTGTCTCCTTTTCCTGCTAAGGTTATAAGTGTATTTCAGTCACACGTGTAGCTGCAGAGTGCTCACAGCGTGTCTTTGGGTGTGTACGCACTGCGTGTACTTTGTACGGCCAGCGCGGCGTTAGTACGCAAAGTACGTACACGATACGGGGCTTTGTACGCTAATGGTGTAAAAAGTACGTAGGCTAAGGATTGATTACAGCGGCCGCAGCGGCTCCATTTAAAGTGTATTGATTTAAAGTGTATTGAATGTCTTTTTAAAGTGTTGCTTTTAGTCCTGTATGTAAATCCACGTTTACAATTGGGGGATCGATCCGGTTTTCACATGCTCACAGCCTAGCAGGTCATAGCAGACTTAATCTATCAGCAAAGGGTGGAAAGTTATCTTACGTAACCTTTTCCTGGTTGGTGGATGTTCTAAAAACCCTATTTGTGTGCTGTTAGATTGCGTCTGCTCTGTCTGGTCTGCAGAGGTGCTGATAGAACCCGTAGGTACTGTAAACAGGAAAAAAGCTCTTTAAAAAATCTGTGTAAATTTTTTTTTGGCGCCAAAAGCGTACACAAAGGGCACCGATACTTTGCATACCCTCTCATATTGTTCTGCCACAAGGTTTAGATTGCTAGATTCGTTTAGATCTGTGTGAAATCGGATACATTTGTTGCTATATAGTTAAATTTGAAAAAAAAGTATTTAAGGAAGTCAGTGTAAAGACACAAACGTAGGTCTGGCCCAGTCATAAAGGGTTACACAGAACAAGTTGTGTCTAGTGGGCAATAGTAGTTAGTATTGCTCACATTTATAGAGACTGTGTGATTTGTTTTATTGCGGACGCACGGTTTTGTACACGTGGCTCGGACAAAGTACAGGACCGTGCACGCAGCGTAAAAGGCACGCTGGTCATGTGGTTACGCAAAGTGCGTAAGAGTGCGGACACTAAGTACAAATTACACAATAGTTTTGTTCAATTAAAAGGTGGGATAGTAGCCATGGTACAATAGCACATAACTATCCGGTTTCAAAAGCAGATTAGTAGAAAACTTTTGTTTAAACTGTAATGCCTCTGGGGGAAAAGCTGCCGATCAGAACTAGGGGAAATTTTCTGTACAGAAAAACAAAGCGTATTTGAGTGAGTGAAAGTAGGAGTGAACATATTGAAACCCGGAATTCGGGATCCCGTCGTTCGGTACACCAAGTGAGTGGAGGCTTGGCGGCGTGAGGCGGCTGACTCACGTTAGTATAGATTGGAATACGTAAGTCGAGAGGAGACTTACACAGGAGCGTGGTAGGGAATTGTGAACTTGTTGACCCATATAGTTTTTTTTTTATATGCTCCAGCTGAGGTTTCGCAGCTTGTGATTCGATTCCAGTGGTCGTAGGGCAGATAGGTAACAAGTACCTATACGCTGTGCGATTGGACCGCATGTTTGTGGGTGCGATACATAGCGCAACTTGATACCCTTTTATGAGCTTTTGCGTAAAATCACGGTATCATTACAACTGTATAGAGCATACGCAAGCGTGATTTGTGTACAAGTGCATAAAGGGAGTTTTCGCTGGTCTCTCTCAGGAAAATCTCCAACGGCAGATGTTTACTGGAAAAGGTAAGTCACTCCTAAAAACTTTCAGTAAATATAGGTCAATTAGGGGCCCTAATTTGGGTACATTGCCTTCCGCTATCAACAGTGTATCGCAGTACCGGCCAACGTGGGCGGGTGTGGGTGAAAGCGCTCTAAGAACTTTCACCATCTGCTTATATTGAGTATTTTTGTGTTTGTGGGAAAAGGCCCACAATTATGGGAGCCAGTTGCTCAACTAAGAGACGTATGGTAGCCAGGGTTCAGGCAGAAGAGTCGCGGCCCAAGGGGTCCACGAGGTTTATAATGTGTGAGAAATATGGTCCACACGCTGAAGTTTATTGTGACGAATGGGTACGTATGACTGACAAAGATAGTGTATCATTCCCTAGGGTGGGCAGCTTTGAACCAGAGGTACTGCAGAATGTAGGTATTAAAATATGTCTCAAAAAATCCAGAAAACAAAGGATTAGACATACAAATTGTTTAAATCTATGGCAGCAAGAGGGGGATGTGCAAAGGGAATTAGCTCGCACAGCAGGTTCCAAACCTAGCGGGAAAACAATGGCGACCGCACCACCACCACCATATATTGATGGGGAGAAATTGGCTACAAGCAATGGTGCATTGGTACAGGATAGGAAAGTGATTGATAAATGTACTAACGCTAACCCTTGCTAGCTGTATCCCGTTTTAAATTTTTCCCAGGACTATGAGCAGGAAGATGAACCCAGCACGATATCGGCACTCTCTCTAGCAGCCACCATACAGGATACTCAGGTGGGCACGGCCCAACCACCAAGGGTTGTAGCAAGGCCCCCCAGCAGAGGAGTGAGTGAGGTTGTGTCCACTGGTAAGTACGGTACCGTACACTATGCAGAGACGATAGCTCCTCACATTATAGAATCAAAGCAGAATGATGTAATTGAATTAAATCCTGTCAGGGTGATCGCAATCCCCAATGGGAAGACTGACGCTCAGGGAGTAACTCCCATCAGGAACATTGCCATGCATTGTCCTTGGTCCCGAGCAGAGTTAAGGTCAATTATGTCAGAATTTCCCGATCCCATAAAAGATCTAGTCAGATGCCAGAAGTTCATTAAAGAGTTAGGTAACGCCCATGAGCCCATCAATAAGGATTGTCGAACAGTGCTACGGGTGTGTTTACCCTCAAATATTGACACCACAAAATTCATAACAGATTGTAAATTAGATGCAGAGGTACCTCTCACTGATGAATACAATCAGGAGAATGTACGGCAAATCAATCTGCAATTAGGAGTATATTTCCCTACTGTTGTCAAATGGAATGAAATCTTCTCCATAAGACAAAAGGAAGGTGAAACGGCATCCGAATATTTCCATCGGGCACTGCAGGAAATAGCTAGATACACTGGGATCGAGGATATTAAAGATAATGCACACCATAGGGAGGTAGCTGTTTCAGTATTAATGGACGGGTTAAAAGAGGCACTGAAAACAAGAGTGCAGACCTCTCTACCTAACTGGAGAGGTATCTCGGTGGCTGCATTGAGAGAGTCCGCTATCGAGCACGATAGGAACATTAGTAAGCACAGGGAGTCACAGGGGGATAAGCTGATGACAGTAAGTATACAGGCTCTTACAACAAAATCACATCAGCCAAGACCCCAGACCCCTGATGGTAAGTCACGTGCAGTAATATGCTATAATTGTCAGAAGAAAGTACATTACTCAAGGGAATGTATGAATAAAGGTACACATAATATATAGCGACCCCCTAGACCAGGATATGAACCACGCTATAACACACATAATTGGGAACAGGGACCGCACAGAGGGAAAACACGGAGGTATCCACCTAGGAGGGACTGGCAGACCTCCAAAAACTCTCAGCTATCCCCCTCACATATTATAGCTGCCAATGCGCTGCAGGAGGGTCCCACTACACAATAGGGGTTGGGCCACACCTGTAGTCTGCAGCCAGTCAAGTTGATTGCTAGCCTTGGTAGTGAACCTGAGGTCACGGTTGATGTAGCTGGTGTACCATTACCTTTTCTTGTAGATACAGGGGCGGCCAGGTCAGTGTTGAATTCCACATCAGGTGTAAAGACCATGGGAAAAATGATTTCGGCAATGGGAGTAACAGGAACGGTGCAGCAATACCCTTTGAGATTACAATAGGGCCCTTGCAAACCAAACATTCTTTTCTGCTGGCTGCATCGGCTCCGACTAATCTACTCGGCAGAGATCTATTGTGTAAAATGCGGTGTGTCATATACTGTACTCCTGAGGGTGTCTTTTTAGATATACCTGAGAACCATGCTCAAGAAGTACAAGATATACTAGACACCCCTCAAAGGCTAATGGTGCATTCTACTGTTATAGACAAGTGTCCATCAAAGGTAGAGGAAATGATCTCGCAAATACCGGGTACTCTTTGGACCAAAGATGGACAGGACACTGGATTGATGGCGAATGTAGCTCCAGTAGCAGTACAAGTAAAAGATGGTAGGATAGCTCCAAAAATCCCTCAGTATCCTCTGAAGCCAGAGGTAGAGTTAGGAGTCTACCCTGTCATAGAGCGGCTGCTACAGCAGGGCATCCTAGTCAGGACGTCCAATAGTCCAATCTTCCCTGTGAAAAAGAGTGGGGGGAGGGGTTACAGGCTAGTGCAGGATCTAAGGGGGATAAACAAGATAGTTGAGAGCCAATTCCCCGTAGTGCCCAATCCAGCTGTCATCCTCATGCAAATTCCCTCTACTGCAAAATTCTTCACTGTCATTGACCTCTGTTCTGCTTTATTTTTTGTCCCTCTTCACCCTGACAGCCAATACCTTTTTGCCTTTACATACAGGGGAGTACAGTACACCTGGACTCATCTTCCCCAAGGTTTCATTGACAGCCGAGAATTTTCTCCCAGGCCTTGCATGACTGTTTACAATCCTTTCAACCTGAGAGTGGATCAGTACTAATACAGTATGTCGATGACTTATTGTTGTGTTCTGACTCACTCGAATCGTCCTTGAAAGACACAAAACAGCTTCTGTTTCATCTTTCCCAGACAGGACACAAGGTTTCAAAGGATAAGTTGCAGTTGTGCCGGACCAGGGTCAAATATTTGGGACATTGCTTGACTCAAGGACTTAGACACCTCACCGCTGATAGAATACAGGCGATTCGCGACATGACTCTGCCACAAACTCAGCAACAGATCCGCACTTTCCTTGGAATGTGTGGGTACTGTCGAAACTGGTTTCCAGGGTTCTCTATACTGGCTTTACCTTTGCAATAAATGGTATCTTCGAACAAACCGGAACGGATCTCTCACACAGATGAGTCCGAACTGGCGTTTGAGAGACTCAAACAGTGTCTATCACATGCACCTGCATTAGGTATGCCAGATTATGAGAAGCCCTTCGAATTGTACGGTACTGAAAGTTCTGAGTGCGCGGCAGGTGTCTTAACACAGAGACATGGTGATGCCAGCAGACTGGTAGCTTACTACAGTGCACATTTGGACACTGTAGCGTGGTCTCTCCCCACTTGCTTGCAAAGTGTTGCAGCGATAGCTTTGATGGTAAGTAAAAGCGAGGACGTAGTGTTAGGACACGACCTGACCATCCATACACCTCATGCAGTATCAACCTTACTAAACTCCGCCCAAACCAGACATGTCTCATCTGCTCGGTTTACAAAATGGGAATTATCACTGATGGTTCCAGTAAACATCACCATTAAGAGATGCAGCTCACTAAATCCTGCAACCTACTTGTCAAGTGTGCCTGGACAGGCACAAAGGGTGGAGGATGAGAATAATGGTGAAGGAGGATTTAGTGCGGATACTGATATGCATGATTGTATGGAATAGCTGAATCAAACTTTTACAGCGAGACCTGACATCAGTGACAACCCGCTGGAAGGAGTAGACTTTACCTTCTACACTGACGGTAGTTGCCACAGACATACGGAATCGGGAGACTTGTGCACTGGATATGCAGTTGTAGATGACGAAGGTATCATAGAAGCTGAACCCCATGGCCCACCGCATTCAGCACAAGTTGCTGAGTTGGTCGCCCTAACCAGAGCGTGTGAATTGGCCAAGGGTAAGTCAGCTAATATATACACAGACTCTGGGTACGCCTTTGGAATGGTGCATGATTTTGGGGCCCTATTGCGCCTCAGAAATTTCATGACGGCAGCTGGCACACCTGTAGCGCAAGCATCCCACACCAAAAGGCTTTTGACAGCAATACAAGAACCATACAGAGTGGCTGTTATCAAGTGCAAAGCACACACTTACAACCAAGACCCAATTTCACTTGGTAACAGCCGGGCAGATGAAGCTGCTAAATCAGCAGCAAGCACCCCCATACAAACAAACATCACATCACTAATGACATTTAACACGGTCAACACACAACAGTTAATTGAAATGCAAAATTTGTGTTCCCTACAGGAAAAGGCAGTCTGGAAGTCGAAGGGGTATGGCCAGGAGTCCTCAGGACTTTGGACAGGTGGACACGGTAAGCCGGTGGCCCCCAGAGCAAATCTTCCAAGTCTATCTGAGGCGGCACACGGTCTGACTCATCTGGGCAAAGAGGGTATGTGCAAGCTGGTAAGAGCCTACTGGTGCGCGCCAGGATTCTCTTCTCATGCAGGTAAGAGAGCAATGACATGTTTTACTTGCTTGAGGAAGAATATTGGTAAGACAATACCAACAGAGCCTCCCATATCCCTCCGACAGACGGACCTTTTCAGGTAATATAAATCGATTTCATACAGTTACCACCATGTAGGAATTTGAAATATGTGTTATTTTTTATTGATGTATTTTCCAACTGGGTAGAAGCGTTCCCTGCTGCACAAATACTGCTACATTCACTGCAAAGAAAATTGTGCAGGAATTTGTGTGTAGATATGGTATCCCTAGAATGATTGAAAGTGACAGGGGTACCCATTTTACAGGTGAAGTCTTTCAGGTCATGTGCAAACTGATGGGAATTAATAGCAAGCTGCATACTCCGTACTGGCCACAGGCGAGTGCAAAGGTAGAGAGAGTGAACAGCACTACTAAGAAGAAGCTGAGCAAAGTGATGGCTGAAACTGGATTGCTGTGGCCAGAAGCTTTACCACTAGTGTTGTACAGCATCAGAACCACTCCCAGGTCTCCACTTAACTTATCACCCTTTGAAATTCTTTTTGGTCGAAAACCTCATGTAATGATAGACCACCAGGATGATTTGAAATTAAGTGACTGTGCAATATTTGGTTGGGATGAGCCAGTAGCTGAGAAATCAACAAATAAATCTATGTTAGGATCTCCTGCTCTGTGCTGCCACGTCGCCATGGCAACCGGGAGGCAAGTGTTAGCAAAGTAACCTGAGCGCAGCTGATACTCCGGTCCGGGTTTTTACTGTGTAGTGGTTACAGGCTCTGTGCACGGCAGGGAATCCGGCGCTGGTTTTGTGCTCACAGTCTGTGAGGTCTGAGTGGGGCGTGGACAGCACCTGCTATATAAACCATCCTCTCAGGCTAGGCAAATGCTGCTGAATCTTTGTTTGTTAGTCAGTTCCAGAGAGTTAGCTAGTACTGTGTGACTTTGTATTTACTTGTTGCTTACTGCGAATAGGCCTTGGGATTCGGTACTTCATTCTGCCAATCCGGACCTAGCAGTAAGACTGGAGTCAGTTGTTTGACCTGCTGGGGTTCTTTTGCTATTCTGTGAACCCAGCAGGTTTGCGGCTGTACTCTCAGACCTGCTTGCTTAATCCTCCCTCACTGTGCAGGGCGTCCAGGTGTCAGTTTAGTGGCAGTAAGCTGAACCTGTGCCCTGCAAGTGGGGGTTAGGATTGTGGATACTCTCCTTGTGTCTATATTTCTATCTCTAACCAAGGAGTTTAGTCCCACACCCGTTGGTAACCCTTTGCGGTTTTTTCTGTTGCTCTTAGCAACATCATTTTAGGTGCTCCACATGTGAAATCACTACACATCGCTTCATTGTCCGCTCTATTCCATCTGAGCATTCCTGACACTAGGGAGACACCCAATTCCTGAGCCTTTGGGCTTCTCCGTTCACTTTGTGTTTATTAGTTATTCCATCACCTCCTGTGTATGTTATGTTATACTGTCTGTGAGTTTGTTTGCTTCGCTTCCCTCTCTGTTCATACACCGGTATACTCCTGTTATCACTGGTGTGCGTAACATATTCAGCAGCCCTACTCCTGTTGAAATTTTGTGGGAATATGGAGCATACCCCTCAAAATACTTTGCAACAGGTGGTCGATCAGGTGCAGGTCCTGACTCGACAATTTAATGAGATGTCCATTAAAATGAACACCCCGCAGGCCGCTAGCGGAGCTCCCGCAGCAGCAGCGGCAAGTTCAGGGGTTAAGGAGCCGAAAGTAAATCTCCCGGATCGTTTTTCTGGAGATCGCTCGCAGTTCTTTTGTTTCAAGGAGAGCTGTAAGCTATATTTCAGGCTTAGGCCCCAGTCTTCTGGGTCGGAGATTCAGCGGGTGGGCATGGTGATTTCCTTGCTACAAGGAGACCCACAGGTCTGGGCATATGGGTTACAGCCTGACTGTCCGTCGCTTGAAAGTGTTGATGCTTTTTTTACAGCACTGGGCATTTTGTATGATGACCCTGACAAGATGGCTTCAGCCGAGGCTCAGATTACGTTCTTAAGCAAGGGCGATGGCCAGCTGAGGTTTATAGTACAGAGTTTCGGAGGTTGGCTCATGATACCCAGTGGAATGACCCAGCCCTGAGAAACCAGTACCGAAGGGGCCTTTCTGACCAGATAAAGGACCAACTGGTACAATATCCCTCGCCTGATAGCTTAGATCAGCTCATGCAGTTATCCATCCGGGTGGATAGACGACTGAGAGAGCGTAGGCTTGAAAGGGAGACCGCAGTTTCCTTTTTTCCCAAGGGAACCTCAGACTCTGAGGAATATTCCGAGGAGCCTATGCAGATTGGGGCTACCCGCCTCTCCTCGCGTGAGAAGACGCGGAGGAGACAGCAGGGTTTGTGTTTGTACTGTGGGAATAAAGGTCATGTTGTAGTATCATGCCCAGAAAAAACGGAAAACTTCAGGGCCTGAGGGTGATGGGAAATATCCTGTCAGGCCAGAAGTCAGAATTTCCCCAAAAGACTTTTCTCATTCCGGTGACTTTGGAGATCCTCGGTCAAACTGTCAAGACTAAGGCCTTTGTTGACAGTGGGGCCGATGGGGTTTTCATGGACCGTCAATTCGCCCTGGAACACTCTGTTCCCTCAGTACCTTTGGCATCAGAGATTGAGATCTGTGGGTTAAACGGGGAACCATTGTCCCAGGGTAAAATTACCTCCTGCACCAGCCAAATTCCTTTGTTTATTGGAGCCACACACTCTGAAAAATTGTCTTTTTATGTGACTGTCTGTTCTTTTGCCCCATTGGTTTTGGGGTTACCCTGGTTAAGGGCCCATAACCCTCAATTTGACTGGGTCTCTGGGGAGATTCTTAGTTGGGGTAGTGATTGTTTCAGGAGTTGCTTGAGCCTTCCAGTCAGGCTCTCGCAGCTAAGTTTGCCAGGATTGCCAGGATGTTATGCAGATTTTGCGGATGTGTTCTCCAAAAGAGTTGCGGAGGTACTGCCTCCCCATCGCCCCTATGACTGTGCCATTGATTTGTTGCTGGATGCTAAGCTTCCCAAGAGCAGGTTGTACTCCCTGTCACATCCTGAGACTCAGGCTATGGCAGAGTACATTCAGGAGAACTTGGCTAAAGGATTTATCAGACCCTCACAGTCCCCAGTTGGGTCGGGGTTCTTTTTCGTGGGTAAAAAGGACGGTTCATTGCGACCCTGCATCGACTTCAGGGAATTAAACCGTATCACGATTAAAAACTCGTACCCACTGCCTCTCATTTCGGTTTTGTTTGACCAGCTTCGTACTGCCACCATTTTTTCTAAGATTGACCTACGCGGTGCTTACAATCTAATCCGAATAAGAGAGGGGGATGAATGGAAGACTGCCTTTAATACCCACTCAGGGCATTATGAATATTTGGTGATGCCTTTTGGGCTCTCTAATGCCCCGGCAGTCTTCCAGGAATTCATGAACGATGTGCTCAGGGAATATTTGGATAGATTCTTAGTTGTTTATCTAGATGACATCCTAATCTTCTCTCATTCCCTGGAGGAACATCGGAAGCATGTACGCTTAGTCCTCCAGAAACTCAGAGACCAACAGCTTGGGGCGAAGCTGGAGAAGTGCGAGTTTGAAGTCCAGCAAATCACATTTCTAGGGTATATTATCTCCTCAGAAGGTTTCCAAATGGAGGGTTCTAAGGTACAGGCAGTCCTGGATTGGGTGCAGCCCACTAGTTTGAAGGCGCTTCAGCGTTTTCTGGGCTTTGCGGATTTTTATAGACGGTTTATCGCTGGATTTTCATCTATAGTGGCCCCCTTGGTGGCACTCACTAAGAAAGGGGCGGATGTTGCTCACTGGTCTTGTGAGGCCAAAGCGGCCTTTGCCCGTCTCAAAAGGGCATTTGTCTCGGCCAAGGTGCTGCGACACCCAGATCCAAAGCGTCCTTTTGTGGTAGAAGTGGATGCCTCTGAGATAGGTATTGGGGCAGTGCTCTCTCAGATGGGGGTGTCTGAAAATCGCCTTCATCCCTGTGCTTACTTTTCCCGTAAATTTTCGTCTACCGAGATGAATTATGATGTGGGTAACCGGGAATTGTTGGCTATAAAGGATGCACTCGGGGAGTGGAGACACTGGCTTGAGGGGGCTAAGTTTGTGGTCTCAATTCTCACCGACCATAAGAATCTGGCATATTTAGAGTCAGCGAAGCGGCTCAATGCCAGGCAGGCACGATGGGCCTTGTTTTTTGCTCGCTTTAATTTTTTGATAACATATCGCCCTGGGTCAAAAAACATCAAGGCTGATGCGCTCTCGCAGAGTTTTGCTCCAGTTCAAGAGACCACCGAGGAGCCATTGCCCATTGTGTCCCCATCATGTATTAAAGTGGGCATTACCCAGGACCTCTTGTCATTAGTCCTTAGAGCACAGGAGCAGGCTCCTCCAGACCTTCCGGTAGGTCTCTTGTTTGTGCCTCCTAGGTTAAGACAGCGAGTGTTCCTGGAATTCCATGCCAAGAGGTCGGCAGGGCATCCGGGTATTGCCAGAACTCGGGAGTTGCTGTCTAGGGCGGTGTGGTGGCCCTCGGTGGCTAGGGATGTGGATCAGTGGGTTCGGGCATGTGACGTTTGTGCCCGAAATAAAACTCCTAGAGGGGTTCCTGTCGGCCCATTACGTCCACTTTCTATTCCGTCTAAGCCATGGACCCACATTTCCATGGATTTTGTGGTGGACTTGCCCAAATCCTCGGGGATGACAGCCATTTGGGTTGTCGCTGACAGGTTTTCGAAGATGGCGCATTTCGTTCCACTGGTTGGGTTGCCATCGGCCAGACGCCTGTCTGAGTTATTTATGCAGCATGTTGTCCGCCTCCACGGGTTGCCACTTGATGTGGTCTCTGACCGTGGATCCCAGTTTGTGGCCAAATTCTGGAGGGCATTTTGTTCTGATCTCCAGATTTCTGTGAGCTTGTTGTCAGGCTACCATCCACAGTCTAATGGGCAGACTGAGAGGGTGAACCAGTCCTTGGAGCAGTTCCTCAGGTGTTATGTCTCCAAGTGTCATACTGACTGGGTTGCTCATCTGTCCATGGCGGCGTTTGCCTATAACAACGCGGCTCACTCTGCTACACGGATCTCTCCCTTCCTTTGTGTGTATGGGCATCATCCTAAGGCCAATTCTTTTAACCCCCTGGATTCCACGTCTGGTGGTTCCTCTGTTGTTTCGGTCCTTAGGGGTATTTGGAGGAAAGTGAAGAAAGCCCTTGTGTCTGTGTCATTAGTGACCAAAAGGGTTTTTGATAAGCGGAGAAGACCCTGCAGCTTCAAATTAGGAGACTTCGTCTGGTTGTCCACCAAGAATTTGAAGTTGAGACAGCCATCTCATAAGTTAGGCCCCCGGTTCATCGGCCCTTATAAGATCACCAGGGTTATCAATCCGGTGGCATTTCAGTTAGATCTGCCCCGTTCATTGGGTATCAATAAAACATTTCATTGTTCCCTTTTAAAACTGGCGGTTAGTAATCCTTCTTCCAGTGGAAGACCTTCTCCTCTTCTGATACGGGGTCAGAGGGAGTTTGTGGTTGAAAGGGTTCTTGATTCCAAGATGGTTCGGGGTCGGCTGTCATTTTTGGTGCACTGGAAGGGGTATGGCCCGGAGGAGCGGTCGTGGGTGCGCAGTTGTGATCTTCATGCCCCCAGACTGATACGCTCTTTCTTCTCGCAGTTCCCCGATAAACCCGGTGGTAGGGGTTCTTTGACCCCTCGTCAGAGGGGGGGTACTGTTAGGATCTCCTGCTCTTTGCTGCCACGTCGCCATGGCAACCGGGAGGCAAGTGTTAGCGAAGTAACCTGAGCGCAGCTGATACTCCGGTCCGGGTTTTTACTGTGTAGTGGTTACAGGCTCTGTGCACGGCAGGGAATCCGGCGCTGGTTTTGTGCTCACAGTCTGTGAGGTCTGAGTGGGGCGTGGACAGCACCTGCTATATAAACCATCCTCTCAGGCTAGGCAAATGCTGCTGAATCTTTGTTTGTTAGTCAGTTCCAGAGAGTTAGCTAGTACTGTGTGACTTTGTATTTACATGTTGCTTACTGCGAATAGGCCTTGGGATTCGGTACTTCATTCTGCCAATCCGGACCTAGCAGTAAGACTGGAGTCAGTTGTTTGACCTGCTGAGGTTCTTTTGCTATTCTGTGAACCCAGCAGGTTTGCGGCTGTACTCTCAGACCTGCTTGCTTAATCCTCCCTCACTGTGCAGGGCGTCCAGGTGTCAGTTTAGTGGCAGTAAGCTGAACATGTGCCCTGCAAGTGGGGTTAGGATTGTGGATACGCTCCTTGTGTCTATATTTCTATCTCTGACCAAGGAGTTTATTCCCACACCCGTTGGTAACCCTTTGGGGTTTTTTCTGTTGCTCTTAGCAACATCATTTCAGGTGCTCCACATGTGAAATCACTACACATCGCTTCATTGTCCGCTCTATTCCATCTGAGCATTCCTGACACTAGGGAGACACCCAATTCCTGAGCCTTTGGGCTTCTCCGTTCACTTTGTGTTTATTAGTTATTCCATCACCTCCTGTGTATGTTATGTTATACTGTCTGTGAGTTCATTTGCTTCGCTTCCCTCTCTGTTCATACACCGGTATACTCCTGTTAGCACTGGTGTGCGTAACAATCTAAAGCTGGTGATTCCTGACCTACCGAACTGTAATTGTCATGACATTGAGCCTGGGGATTATGTGATGATTCAAAATTTCTTACGCTCAGGTTGCCTCATAGACAGGTGGGAAGGACCATACCAAGTCTTGTTAACCAGCACGACAGCACTAAAGGTCGCTGAAAGAGACACTTGGGTCCACTCGTCCCACTGCCAGAAGGTCGCTGACCCGGAGAGGACTCGTGACAAAGAGCACAGTGAAGAGAACCTCATATCACTAGAGTGTTTGTTTCGGGAAAGTTGAGAGGCAGGACTGTTGAAAGGCACCTGATCACGGAGAGCAACTAGATCTAGGATGGTTGCCGCACTATTTTCTTTTTTTTTCACCCCCCCCCTGCATTTTCCTTCCTTTTCTCCTCCTTATTTTCCTTCTTTCCCCTAACGAAATGGATCTATCACAAGAGACTGCGTTTCGGGTTCTGCTAGTAATTCTGTTTTTGATCAGGACAATTTGTTTTGGTGAGGGTCCCAGAGAGGTCGAGCAGGGTTCTGGAATGGGTTCTGGTGGCGAGTTCGAATTTGTAGGATCTCAGGAGCAGCACATCACTTGAGTAAAGGCTGGTATCAGTAAGCGCTCTGGTAGTCATGGAGTTTGGAGGCACTGTGAAGGGTTATTGTCTGATGAATATTGCATTTGTAGGAATTGTGAGAATATAGTCGAGGATGGGTGCATCCAGAGATGTCAGTCCAACCTTAATATCGACATGGACCGCCATCCGTTGAGTGATTACCACTCATTAGTGGGTAAGGTCTTAAGCCAGACAGAATGCTGGGGGTGCTCACAGGAACCTCAAGGTCAGAGTAAGTCAGGATTAGTACCATACCCTTTAGCAATAGATGAGATACTCGAATTACAGGGTGGGAGACCGGTGGACAAGAAATTCAATTTCTCCAGGTCCCCTAGCTTGAAGCTCCACCAGTATCATGTAGACAGGTCCTTATTGCGTTTTAATATTTCCAATTATTAGAACCAAAACTTTGGTGGAGACAGAGTGTGCAATAAGACCAAGTGAATCGACCAAGTGAAAAATACAAAGGAAGTTTCACCTGCTTCCAAGGCAATTTCAATACAAACAAATAGTATTCCACTCTGGCGCTTCACTAGGTTTACATGTATAGGAATATCTTCATATCCTTAGAACCTATATGTATCTTACATCCAATTGGTAAGAGGATGTAATTCACAAAAAAAGAAAGAAGAACAATATAGTGCAGAGACCTTTTTTTATGGAATTAATATATCTGAAAAGACGAATGTACACTCACAAGTCAACTTCTAAAAATGAGCTCATCATAATTTCTCTCTCTTATGCCGATTTCCAAAGATGGTTTATTCTTCATTCTCCATAATTCCAACCTAGATAAAGTGTGTATGTGTCTACCACAATGGTAAAGCACAATAGCTCACACACATGAAACAGAAAGAGGCTTATAGTGCTGGTAGGCTACGGTCCCGGGAACCGTGTAGCTCACCTATTCCAGGGGACAGCGGTGGTGTTCAGGCAAACGGCGGGACAGTGATGCAGACCCACTTAACGCGTTTCGGTTTCCCTTTTTCAAAAGGTTCCCGGGACCGTAGCCTACCAGCAGTTTATTGTGATCTCTGCACTCCGGTGAGGACTATCTTGGCATCTGTGGGAAGTGATATTAGAGATTCTACATGCTTTTTATCTTTTTATGTGATGTAAGTGCGAATTTGTCAGAATAAAAACTTGTACACCTTTTTAAGGACGTCTGCACTATAAGCCTCTTTCTGTTTCATGTGTGTGAGCTATTGTGCTTTACCATTGTGGTAGACACATACACACTTTATCTAGGTTGGAATTATGGAGCTGATAAGATACCCATAGACTCTGAACTTGTACACCAGATAGCCAACAGTGGGAGGTATTTTCGGTATAGGTATACACGTGGAAGTAAGACCATGTGGGTTGGAAAAGTATCGTCAGGGTATTGTGCCCATATCATCCAGCCCGATTCTTGTACTGAGCAAATGAGAGAACTAGGGATTGGTTTCTTTACTTGGAAAGTTTGCAATATGGTGATGTTACATTTTGTCCCCTATGTTCTCCCAGATGATGCCTATTTCATATGTGGGAGGAGAGCGTACAAGTGGCTTGCCCCGAGCTCTGAGGGATTGTGTTATATTAGGAGAGTACTACCGGAGGTCATGACCATAACCCACGATAAAATGAAAGACGTTCACCGCAGTGCTCAGGCTCCTTATACTCATACTTACTATGAAGACATCATCAAGAGACACCTCATAGATAGGGCAGAGTACGCAGCCTCTGATTTGATCCACGAATCCACTGGGATTCAGTTCCTTCTCGCATTAGACATCACCCGTACTGCCAGAGGATCTATAAATTATAGGTATATCCATGCGCTAGTGAACTTGATAGACAATATCACTGAGATGTATGATGACACCTTCAGGTATATGGGAAGGGAGTTACAAGCCTACAAGAAGGAACTGATCCAGCACAGGATGGTCCTTAATTATGTTACAGCCGTGACAGGTGGGCACTGTGTTACTCTGGCAACTCAATATGGTGTGAAGTGCTGTACATATATTACGAACAGCACTGACGACCCCACGGAGATCATCGATCAGAAGATGGACGAGATCTTACAGTTGAAGTGGGAGTTCAGGAGGAAGCACAACCTTACCTTAGCGACTGTGGGTAATGAACTGACCGGCTGGGTCTCATGGTTGAACCCACGCAATTGGTTCTCAGGGTTAGGAGAGTGGGCACAGAGTGTCATTATGAGTGTCATTATGAGTGTAGGGAAGTTTCTCCTTTGTATCCTGGGAGTCATCATAATTATTGGTTTGAAATTTAGGTGTGTTCAAATTCTAACGCGGCGCAAGCGCAGCACAAATTTGATAAGTCTAAGGTGTGAGGGCGCTGTTACAGCAGCAGATTTAATTTATGATCCATCCATAGAGACAGCATTATGATAAGGATTGCAAATAAATTTCATGACCTGTTTCACCCGTTTTTCTTTGTCTCCCCCTCTGCCCAGATACATCCAACCGGAAAAGACGTCAGCCCTACCCAAAATGTTTATGTGAATGTATTTTTATATATGTGTCTTATCTTCATCTCTGCAACCTCCAGTTAATGGCACACATAGTTGACAGGTGATATCCACATATACTAGCACTCACATATGTTCCCCCTCCATGTATCATCAACTAAATGTGCACCCTATTTGTTGGAACAAGAAGACGAAAAGAGCTCGGTAGTGTTTGTTGGCCCATTTACAGACCCTTAATACGGGATGAGAAGGATTTAATGTATACTTCGCAATACCTCGAAGCTTATTTAGAACATATACGGCACAATGATACATGCCCTTCAGACATTGATTCATACATACATGCTTTTTACTATCCCACTAGGTCATACATTTCCCACCTGCAACTCTCCTCCAATCATCCAAGCTTCTGTATATATTGTATAGATATTTTTCTGTTTATTGATTAGTTAGTGGCAGTTATTGGCGACTGCCAAAGGGTGGACTGTCAAAGTCGAATAATATTGCATTACACACATCACGTACAAACTACACACAGATGGCCACCGTGCGCGTACTTGTTCTGCCGTGCGTGCACATATTCGCAATTTGCGTATGGTCGCTCCCGCGGTCCTGCGTATTAGAGCGTGGTATGAGTAATTACGGTAGAGTTTGTGATTGCATGGAAAAGCCAAAAAAAACACATTACATATTTAATCCAAATAGTGCACAATGTACACACACCCTCCCTGCACCACACCAGCAAGTTACACTAGTTTAAATGGTATCAGACCAAAGGGATTCACCTTTACAGGATAGGAGGGGACAGAACTAGGTTATAAGGTGGTGTTTGGTATCCAGCTGTAGGGTATATTAAGGGCAATATTCTGGTGTTGGTTTGCAGAAGATCGCATGCTCCTGTGAATAGTTATGGGCAGGAGCAGAATATAAATATTAACTGTATTTACTGTACATTTGGTATGCGGCGGGAACCCAGAGGAGACCACCTGCAAGTGCACCTGGAACAAACATCGCCCACCTATTCAAACCGACCTATGACCTCTCCTGTACTGTAAATGACCATCCCTGTGTCCAATGGACAAAGAGATTACAGTTTCCATTGTGTTAAGTTTTGGACTATTGTATAAAAAGCTAGCTGCATGCCTGGTCAGTCACAGACTCTAAAGGTCATCTCCCTTGATGACTGAGGACCGGCCGGGAAGCGCAGGCGAAACCAAAAACGTATGTACCATTGACTGTAGCCATTTTTCTATTGTATTGTATTGTATCGTTATTGTAAGCCCCTTTCAGTAATTATATGTTGGTGTGTCGGAACCCAGCATCTTAAATACAATCTGGTGTCGTGTCTCCTTTCCCTGCTAAGGTTATAAGTGTATTTCAGTCACACGTGTAGCTGCAGAGTGCTGACGGCATGTCTTTGGGTGTGTACGCACTGCGTGTACTTTGTACGGTCAGCGCGGCGTTAGTACGCAAAGTACGTACACGGTATGGGGCTTTGTACGCTAATGGTGTAAAAAGTACGTAGGCTAAGGATTGATTACAGCCGCTGCAGCGGCTCCATTTAAAGTGTATTGAATGTCTTTTTAAAGTGTTGCTTTTAGTCCTGTATGTAAATCGACGTTTACAAAACATAACATTAACCCCTCTCGGGGGCACAGTTGGACGCCTAACCATGGCAACTCAGAGTTAAACTGTGGGGGGTAGTGGTCAATCTGCCCGCACCCGAACTAAAATTGACCAAGATGTAGTTCCTCAGTCCTCCATCTCTGGTCCCCCGCACCGCCAGCCGCCGGGACTAAAAGAAACTCAGGTAGAATTCCCAGCTAACAAAGAAATATGGGCCGCAGTCAGGGCAACAGAGGCAGACAACAAACAGTAAACTAGTGGTGTTGAGGCAACACCCGAAAACAATCTAACAACACTCAGGCATTACATAAACACCCGCATCAAACAACCGTCAAGGAACTGGTGCAACATAGGAAACATGACATAAATCGATTAGAAAGACATGAAATCAATGCAAACGTAGTAGAACAGACAATACTCAAAGATCTGTAGCCGACGAGGCCCTGTTCGGGAGAGGTGTGTGTAGAAGAGCTTGCAGAGTTCCATGATGCTAGAATATTTTTACCCTCCTCGACATTCGTTATGACAACAGTAGAACCTTCTTGAGAAATAAGCAACTTAGTAGGAAATCCCCATCTGTATAGAATGTTCTCTTTACGTAACACTGATGTAATGGGGTAAAGAGTGCGCCTTTTCGCTAGAGTAGCAGGGGACAGGTCTCCGAATATTTGAAGTGAGCCCAGAGCCTCTGAAGCAGTATCCGAGGGTCTAGCAGCTTTCAAAATTGCCTCCTTGATGTGGAAATAATGCAACCGCATAAGGACACCATCAGGAGCGTTCCTGGCTTTAGGGAGCCTATGGATATGATTGATCAGAAAGTCCACTGAGCGGTACGAAGGAAGGAGTTTGCTAAAGAGGTCAGCTGCAAAATTGTTTAAAGCGCTATTAGCGACAGCCTCCGGGACATCCCGCAGCTTTATGTTGTTACGTCTCGATCTGTCCTCTGGATCAGAAAGTTTGTCACTGAGCGCTGTGACCTCATTTTGAAGCAGTTCATGAGAAGAGATCAGGTCGTTGTGCAAAGACACCACTTCACCCATTTTTGTTTCTAAGTGATCGGTGCGACCACCAATCTCATCAATAGATCTCTGACATTCCTTCATAGTCGCTCTAAATTCTGCCGCAACTTCATCCCTAAATTGCGTTAGGAGATGCTTCATAGCGCTCACCGTAAACGAGTCACTGTCCTCGATAGAGCTGATGTGTACGGTAACAGAGGTAGGGGTGGACGCATCCTGAAGTGGTGAGGACACAGGGACAGCAGGCTTAGAGGTGCCACTCCGTACATCTTTTGTTTTAGCGGCTTGAGGAGAAGGTTTAAAGAACGCCACATGGGAAACAGTTTTGGCGACCTTATATTTCTTGGGAGGCATAATAAAGCTGACCAACAAAAGTATAGGAACTGGAGGCAAGAGGCGTCTGTAATATCAATCAAGGAAGGATCCACATGAAAGTTGAGCTGTCATATCATGTCATAGGAGCAGTCAGGTGGAGGCAGAATTATCTCAGAGCAATCACATCATGTCTATTTGAGGCTCTACCATGGGGACATCGCAGCAGATCATCTCGGCAGGTGCTGGAATATCTGCGGTCCTATGAAGTCTGCAGTACAATATGTATTATATATTGAGCACACTGTGTGAGAAATGCATGCAATTACACCCAGTGGCCACAAAATGGGGCAGTTGTAGTAGAAGAAAATACTGCTGAGTAAAAGTCCAATGCTCCACAAAGAAGGGAATGCGCAAATCCCTCAACAGAGGCCCTAGAGTGGGATCAAAGCGAGAATAGTGCCAGAGGGCCACCAGTCCCAGTTCAGCCTAGTCCAGAGTCACCCACAACACACAGGCACACTACTACCTCAGATCCAGCTCATTCAGTGCGATCCAAAATGGCCGCCACGTCCCCATGGGCGTCTGTCTCACTGCTGTCCCCCACTGCCAGACGCCTCCACAACCTGCTGCCCCAGGGGGCGTCCACCCTGGGGGTCTGAGGAAGGCTACCGATGGCTCCTATGTCTCCGGCAAGGTCCGCGCCGCTTCCCGGCGTCGCGTCACCGCTATGGATCTCCAAACGAGGGCGCCGGGAGTACGCAAGGCCCCGGATTCCGGAGGTGCGTAGGCCGCAACGCCCCGGATTCCGGAGGTGCGTAGGCCGCAACCTGCGGGAACTGAGAGAACTGCTCCCCGGCTCTGCGGTGATCAATACTGGGCACAGGTGATCTACAGGGGGGAAGGGGAGCCCCCGGAGAGGGTACACTGCGGGTTTAAACACTAAAAGGATGTGTTTAATAAAGCTGGGAAGAGGAGCTAAGCAGAAGCACGTCTGCACTCTTCTCCAGCCAGGCCACGCCCCTCATAAATTCTTTTCTTGTAGTCCGTAGAGGAAGCTGGGGTCCACATTAGTACCATGGGGTATAGACGGTTCCACCAGGAGCCATTGGCACTTTAAGAGTTTGAGAGTGTGGGCTGGCTCCTCCCTCTATACCCCTCCTACCAGACTCAGTCTAGAAACTGTGCCCGATGAGACGGACATCTTCGAGAGAAGGATTATACACAGATTGGGGAAGATTCATACCAGCTCACACATACAAGGCAAACCAAGCTAACAAGCTTGAAACTCAGCAAAAGCTGAAGCATTACTTGACCAAGTAATAAAGTTAAACTGAACCAGATAACCACTGCAGGATCAAGAAGCACTGGGTGGGCACCCAGCATCCTCTACGGACTACGAGAAAATGATTTACCGGTAGGTAATTAAAATACTATTTTCTCTTACGTCCTAGAGGATGCTGGGGTCCACATTAGTACCATGGGGATGAACCAAAGCTCCCAGAACGGGAGGGAGAGCACGGAGTCTCCTGAAGAAATTACTGACCAAACTTTAGGTCCTCAGAGGGCAAAGTATCAAACTTGTAGAACTTAGCAAACGTGTTCAACTCTGACCAAGTAGCCGCTCTGCAAAGTTGTAAAGCCGAGACACCCCAGGCAGCTGCCCAGGAAGAACCCACCTTACGAGTAGAGTGGGCCTTAACAGATTTTGGACACGGCAATCCTGCCATAGAATATACATGCTGGATAGTGAACCTGATCCAGCGAGAAATCGTCTGCTTAGAAGCAGGACACCCAATTTTCTTGGGATCATACAGGACAAAGAGACCGATTTTCTGTGATGAGCCATCCTCTTCACATAGATCTTCAAAGCCCTCACCACATCCATGGACTTTGATGTAATTGAGGAGTCAATAGCCACTGGCACCACAATAGGTTGGTTGATATGAAAAGCCGACACAACCTTTGGAAGAAACTGCTGACGCATCCTGAGCTCAGCTCTATCTTCATGGAAGATTAAATAGGGGCTTTTACAGGATAAAGCCCCCAACTCTGACACACATCGAGCAGAAGCTAAGACCAACAAAGTGACTGCCTCCCACGTTAGAAACTTGATCTCAACCTCCTGTAGAGGCTCAAACCAATCCGACTGCAGGAACTGCAACACCACGTTAAGATCCCAGGGTGCCGTCGGCGCCACAAAGGGAGGCTGGATGTGCAGAACCCCTTTCAAAAAGGTCTGAACCTCAGGGAGGGCAGCCAATTGTTTCCTTGAAAAAAAATAGATAATGCCGAAATCTGGACCTTTATGGATCTCAAACGCAGACCCATATCCACACTTGCTTGCACCGTAGGAAATTTCTTGGATTCACACCAAGACACATATTTTTTCCAAATGCGATGGTAATGTTTAGACGTTACCCCTTTCCTAGCCTGTATCAGGGTAGGAATAACCTTACACGGAATACCCTTACGGGCTAAGATCTGGCATTCAACCGCCATGCCGTCAAACGTTGCCGCGGTAAGTCCTGATAAGCGAATGGCCCCTGTTGCAGAAGGTCCTCGCGAAGAGGAAGAGGCCACATTTCTTCCAGCAGTAGATCCAGAAGATCCACGTACCAAGCTTGCCTTGGCCAGTCCGGAGCAATGAGAATTGCCTGAACCCTTGTTCTCTTTATGAGTTTTAGGATTCTTGGAATGAGTGGAAGTGGAGGGAACACGTACACTGACTGGAACACCCACGGAGTTACCAGGGCATCCACCACCACTGCTTGTGGGTCTCTGGACCTGGAACAGTATCTCTGAAGTTTCTTGTTGAGACGAGAGGCCATCGTATTTGAGGCTCGCCCCAACGGATGGAGGCCCCATTCCCCTGGATGGAGATCGTGTCTGCTGAGGAAGTCTGCTTCCCAGTTGTCCACGCCCGGAAGGAAGATCGCTGACAGCACCAACTCGTGCCTTTCTGCCCAGAGTAGGATTCTTGTCACCTCTGACATTGCAGCTCTGCTCTTTGTTCCTCCCTGTTTGTTTATGTAGGCCACCGCCGTTACATTGTCCAACTCTACTTGAATGGCCCGATCTTGTAGAAGATGAGCCGCTTGGAGAAGACCATTGTACGCGGCCCTTAATTCCAGAATATTTACTGGAAGAATGGCTTCCTGATTTGACCATCTTCCTTGGAAGGTTTCCCCCTGGGTGACCGCTCCCCAACCTCTGAGACTTGCATCCGTGGTCAGAAGGATCTAGTTCTGAATTCCGAACCTGCGGCCCTCCAGAAGGTGAGGCAATTGCAGCCACCAGAGGAGCAAAATCCTTGCCTTCGGCGACAGACGTATCCTCTGGTGCATGTGCAGATGAGACCATGACCATTAGTCCAGGAGATCCATTTGGAATTGTCGAGCATGGAACCTTCTATACTGTAGAGCCTCGTATGAGGCCACCATCTTCCCCAGAAGGCAAATGCACTGATGAACCGACACCCGGGCAGGCTTCAAGACATCCCGGACCATAGACTGTATCACCAACGCTTTCTCCCTTGGAAGAAACACCCTCTGCACTTCCGTGTCGCGGACCATCCCCAGGAAAGACAATCTCCTTGTCGGTTCCAAATGTGATTTCAGAAGGTTCAGGATCCAACAGTGATTCCTGA
Source organism: Pseudophryne corroboree (assembly GCF_028390025.1). Classification (NCBI taxonomy): domain Eukaryota; kingdom Metazoa; phylum Chordata; class Amphibia; order Anura; family Myobatrachidae; genus Pseudophryne; species Pseudophryne corroboree. The sequence continues at coordinate 180,111,244 of NC_086454.1, read as the reverse complement.
GCAGTTGAGTCGTAAGAGTAATCGACTGTAACAACCTCTCCCTGGATACTGCCTTTATCAGCAGATCGTCCAGGTATGGAATTATGTTTACTCCCTGCCTGCGGAGAACTATCATCTCTGCCATCACCTTGGTGAACACCCTCGGTGCTAAGGAGAGGCTGAATGGCAGAGCCTGAAATTGATAGTGACTATCTAACAGTGCAAATCTGAGATAAGCCTGGTGAGGCGGGCCAAATTGGAGTGTGGAGGTACGCATCCTTGATATCCAGGGATACCAGAAACTCCCCCTCCTCCAGACCTGAGATCACCACTCTCCGAGATTCCATTTTGAATTTGAACTCCATCAGATAGGGGTTTAATGATTTCAAATTCAAAATTGGTCTGACCGAACCATCCGGTTTCGGTACAACGAAAAGGTTCGAATAGTAACCCTTGTTGTGCATATGAGGTGGAACTGGGACAATGACCTGTGACCCTGCTAATTTCTGGATGGCTTCCTGTAGGATAGCCCTGTCTGGCAGCAAAGCTGGCAAGCCTGATTTGAAGAATCGGTGAGGCGGGAGCTCCTGAAATTCCAGCCTGTACCCCTGGGAAACAATATCTTGCACCCAGGGGTCCAGGTCCGACATCACCCAAATATGACTGAATCTTCTGAGTCTTGCCCCCACCCGTCCTTCCTCCAGGCCATGTGGTCCACCATCATGCTGAGGATTTTGATGTACCAGAAGCAGGCTTCTGGTCCTGGGAGCTTGCAGCAGCAGGTTTTTTGGATTTTGCCCGCCCTCCTCTAAAGAAGGTGTTATGCGGCTTTTTTGTTCTCGATTTAAGAGACCGAAAGGACTGTGATGTAGCTGAAGAAAAAGGTTTCTTCGTGGCAGGCGCAGCTGAAGGAAGAAAAGGTGACTTACCTGCCATTGCTGTGGAGATCCACACATCTAGCACTTCCCCAAATAGGGCCTGACCTGTGTAGGGTAGGTTCTCCACGCCTTTCCTGGATTCTGTGTTGGCAGACCTTTGGCGCAGCCAGAGTCCTCTACGAGCTGAGACCAACATGCAAGATATCCCATAAGCCATCGAACCCAGGTCCTTCATGGATTCTACCGTAAATCCCGCAGAATCATGTATGTTACGTAAGAACAATTCAACGTCACATTTATCCATTGTATCCAATTCCTCAAGTAACATGCCTGACCACTGTACTATAGCTTTAGAAATCCATGCACAGGCAATAGTAGGCCGTAATATCGCACCTGAAGCCGTGTACATGGATTTGAGCATAGTGTCAATTTTGCGATCAGCCAGTTCTTTCAACACGGCAGATCCCGGGACAGGTAAAACCACCTTTTTTGACAGTCTGGATACCGATGCGTCAACTATGGGTGGGGTTTCCCATTTCTTTCTATCCACCTCAGGGAAGGGCAATGCAACCAGAACCTTTTTTTTGGTATCTGGAATTTTTTCTCTGGGTTTTCCCAGGATTTTACGAATATAGCATTTAATTCTTTAGACACAGGAAAGGTTAGTGAGGCTTTCTTAGTATAGGTGAAGTAAGCCTCTGCAACCTGCTCGGGTATTGTGTCAACAATATTTAACACATCTCTAATGGCTTCAATCATGAGCTGCACCCCTTTTGCAAGAGATGCCGCCCCCCTCAGCACTTTCCCATCAACGTCTACCATGTCAGAGTCGGTGTCTGTGTCGTCTTGCATAATCTGGGCAAGAGCATGTTTTTGAGAGTGAGTGCCAGGGGGCCCTGAAGGTGCCAAACCGGACCAAACAGCCATAGAGGTCTGTAAAACCTGAGTTGCATTTTCATTTTGTGCTACTCTAGTAGAAATCTGAGAAATCATACTCTTGATAGAGGTTAACCACTCCGGTTCTCTTAATGGAATCTGTGCTAAACCAGAGCAATCCTGATTACATGGAATAGGATCATCCTGAGATGACATATCTTCTGCAGCATATGACACAGAATCCCTAGACATGGCTTATGTGAGACAGCAAGCACCCCCACACACACAGGGAAATGGCAGAGTTTCCCCATTAAGAATGCCAAGAGAGACACAGAGTTTGGGGCCAACCCACACACATCGCCTTGGGAGATAAGGACAACCCTTACCAGCGCTGTGTACCTTAATAGGTTACACAGTCTAAATCACAGCCCCCCCCCCCCCTTCTACAACCCCCTGGTACCGTTACAAGGCAGCTGGAGTCGACGTGGAGGGACAGCTCTCCCCTGTCAGCGTCTACATGCAGGAAAGATGGCGTTGAACGCTGCTAGGTCCGCTCTGAGGAGAAGCTACGCCCACTTCCATGGCGCTGGCTCCCGCTCATATTTGAATTTTTATACTGGTCTGAGGTGAATTGCTAGCGGTGATCCAGGGTCCCAGACAGGCTGTGTGACCAGTTTAGAATGTAGGCGCTGGCTCAGGATGCCCCTCACAGCGCCTCACCATGTACAGCTGAGCCCCGGAGCGCAGTTAGTACTGCGCTCCCTACCCTGTTGCCGCCATCTTCACACCTGCTCCCCGCTTGTCAGGGGGCCGGTGACTAATTTGCCACCAATGTCTTCTGGCTCTGTAAGGGGGTTGGCGGCATGCTGCTGGGGTGAGCGATCCCCTGTGGCGGCGATCGATCTGTCCACTCAGGAGCTCATTGTCCTGTCAGCAGAGATATTGGCTCGCACCCCACAGGGCAGACACTACTCCCCCCCTTAGTCCCATGAAGCAGGTTGTGCCTAAACTCTATTCAAAAAAATAAAACGAAAGAAACTCCTATGGAGCGCCCCTAGCTGTGACTGGCTCCTCCGGGCACATTTTCTAAAATGTCTGGTAGGAGGGGCATAGAGGGAGAAGCCAACCCACACTCTCAAACTCTTAAGATGCCAATGGCTCCAGGTGGACCCGTCTATACCCCATGGTACTAATGTGGACTCCAGCATCCTCTAGGACGTAAGAGAAATAAAGATGAACAAAAAAATAAAATAAAATAGGCCGCGCTAGAGAGCCAATGATAACAATACCGCGCTAGAGGCCGCGCTAGAGAGCCAATGATAGCAATAAATAAATTTATTTTCCACAATGTAAAACATTTAAAATTGCTCATTTCTGAAAAAAAACAACCATTATGGATACATGTAACACTGTGAAAGAAACAATATAATTAAATTCACTGGATCTGCTACTTATGTTGCAACCCAAGATATATATGTATCTTTTTACTGATTAGGTAGCAGTCCAAATAGATAGCTATAGGATTATGATTATTAACAAGTTGTGGGGCCAATTCAGTAAAGATTGTAAAAATTACAAATTTGCAAATATTGCGAGCAATCGCAAAATTGCGAAAGCACGAACAGAAAAACTGCAACACTAATTTAATGTTACAAAAAGAAGGTGGGCTTGTGAAATGTGCAAATATTGCGAAGACCTAAAAAAATATGCATTATTTGCGTATAAATGTAAAATTTACGCATTTTTTGCTTACATGTTTCTGATGTTGCAATTTTTGCAAACAACTGTGTTTTAACTTCAAATATTGCACTACCTACTTTCCGGGCCAAAAAAAAATAAAAAAAATGGTGTTGCCTTTCTTGAACATATGTTTGTGTATGTAGTGATATAAAAAAAAAAAAAAAAAAAAATTACCAAATGTATGTGGGTATATTTTGTTAATGTTGGTTGCTTAAAAAGCATCAAAAAACTGTTAAGCAGCTAAAAGACATTCAGCAGATCGTACAACACAAATTGCTTGGAAATGTTAATTAACATTTGCTTTTAAAAAATAGTGTGGTTGTCGATTGTTAGTAAGGGTGTGTACACACGGTGAGATTCGGGCTATGCCCGATTCTCACCATGTGACAGGGGCCAGGTCGGCACTTAGCCAGTATCGCAAGCACATAGGCCCTCAATCCGAGTTGTTCGCTCGTTATTTTCCTTCGCATCGGTGCGATTTTCCGCTAACTGCGCATGCACAATGGAGGTCATTCCGAGTTGTTCGCTCGCAAGGCGATTTTAGCAGAGTTGCTCACGCTAAGCTGCCGCCTACTGGGAGTGAATCTTAGCATCTTAAAATTGCGAACGAAGTAATCGCAATATTGCGATTATACACCTCGTAGCAGTTTCTGAGTAGCTTCAGACTTACTCGGCATCTGCAATCAGTTCAGTGCTTGTCGTCCCTGGTTTGACGTCACAAACACACCCAGCGTTCGCCCAGACACTCCCCCGTTTCTCCGGCCACTCCTGCGTTTTTTCCGGAAACGGTAGCGTTTTTTCCCACACGCCCATAAAACGGCCTGTTTCCGCCCAGTAACACCCATTTCCTGTCAATCACATTACGATCGCCAGACCGATGAAAAAGCCGTGAGTAAAAATCCTAACTGCATAGCAAATTTACTTGGCGCAGTCGCAGTGCGGACATTGCGCATGCGCATTAAGCGGAAAATCGCTGCGATGCGAAGATTTTTACCGAGCGAACAACTCGGAATGACCCCCAATGTTCGCACTGCGGCTGCGTCAAGTAAATTTGCTAAGAAGTTTGGTATTTTACTCACGGCATTACGAGGATTTTTCTTCGTTCTGGTGATCGGAGTGTGATTGACAGGAAGTGGGTGTTTCTGGGCGGAAACTGGCCGTTTTATGGGTGTGTGTGAAAAAACGCTGCCGTTTCTGGGAAAAACGCGGGAGTGGCTGGAGAAACGGGGGAGTGTCTGGCCGAACGCTGGGTGTGTTTGTGACATCAAACCAGGAACGAAACTGACTGAACTGATCGCAGTGGCAGAGTAAGTCTCGAGCTACTCAGAAACTGCAAAGAAAAATCTTTTCGCAATATTGCGAATACTTCGTTCGCAATTCTGCTAAGCTTAGATTCACTCCCAGAGGGCGGCGGCTTAGCGTGTGCACTGCTGCGAAAAGCAGCTAGCGAGCGAACAACTCGGAATGAGGGCCATAATGAGTGTGCTTGCGATACTTGCTATGTGCGATTTTGGCTAAGTCCCGGTTTTGAAAATCTCTTATATAGAGATAGCCAAAATTGACTTGCCTGCACAGTCTATTATTTCTTTCGATGCCGACCGCGCGCAGCTGACTGAAGTGATTTTTGGTCTAGGTGTGAGCTTCTTCAGCTGGGTGTAATGAAGCAATGGTTGCAGTATACATCTAACATTCTACAACTGAGGTCAGCTTGTGCAGTTTTTAAGGTAGACCTGTAGTCACTCAGAAACTGCACACCATAAATGTGCGATCAGTTGTAAAAATTGCGTATGCACCGCCCACCGAACATCAGCATACGCCCACAACACACCCCACAACACGCCCCTGCTCGTAGTTTTTGTGAGTCCAGCCCTTTAGTATGCCCTCTACACGCCTACTTTTCGTAGTGCATACGCAGTTTTTGCTTCGTCTCAGAAGTTGCATTTTTTTCTCAGTTTTTGTGGTATATGGTGCAGATTTTGCGATTTTCCGCATTTTCGGCGATTTTTGCTGCTTTGCGATCCTTGCTGAAATAGGCCCTGTATTCAGAGCAAATCATCAAATAAAGTCCATAAGTCCCACTGTGGATGAGAGATAAAAAAATCCAACAGAAGGTTCTAATACAGGTATTATTACCTTCCACGCACAGTATAATGCATTTTAAGACCGCTGCTGGGAGCTGCAATCTCACTCTGTCCCTGCTGTCCGGGACCCGTTTATAGGCTTGAGGAGATGATAATACCCGAGCGTCCTTGGGTAATGCGGCAATGGACGGCAGTGGCCGTATGAATGAAACAGCTGACTCCGGCTGATGGTAACCAGTAAGGAGACAGTGAGTGGGCGGTAGTGTGGCTGTGACTGCCAGCAGTCGTGTGTGTGTAGCGGCTTGCTCCGAATAGTGACCGCCAGTTTGAGTGGAGTGTGATTCCGACTGTCAGCAGCTATGTGCGGGAGCCGTCACTGTTAAGGCTATGATAGCAGTGGCTGATGATGATAGCCTTAATACTCCAGCTATGCAGAGAGTCCTAAATGCGTTTTGTCACTTTCTGTGACTTTCTCAATAGGCAATACTCTCCCTGCTCCAAAGAGACCTTTTTATATAGTATTGTGTTAATATCCCGCACTGGACATACAATAATATTCTATTATAATGATAACACATCAGATTTAGAACCAGCTAGTCGCTATACATCTCAACTTAGATTTGAATTCAAAAAGCTGGAGGTGCTCCTGCAATCATAGGCCAAACATAGTAACAAAATATTTGTTGAAAAGAAACAAAAGTAGATTGCTTTTATGGAGTACTCTTTTGAAAAGAAAATTTATGTATAAGAATTTGATATGATTAAACCTTTTTATATAGTTAGGCTTACACTCCTGTTATTGATCCTATCATAGGCTTCCAAATTAGATTATTATTAGCTTGTAAAACATCCAGATCGGAGTCTAAAATAAACATACACATAAAAAAAAAATAATATATATACTGTATTATTAATAAAAATACATATATTATAAATAAAAAACTGGACCACCGGCAGTGTATTTTAAGCTCTGTTCATAAAATATATAATTCATTAAATCATGGAGATTTCAGAAACAGTTTAATATAGTTTCATTCAATCCAAAAATTAGGGCACATGGCTGACCTAGTAGGAACTTCTTCAATAATACAGATATCTGGGATTAACTGCATATATACTGGAACACAATCCTATACTTCATTCATGGAACTAACAGTGTTCAATCATACTGATTGACTAGTAAAGCGGTTACAAATCTTTACATTGTAGGGATAAAAAGGGATGACACAAGATTTTTTAAATATAGATATAAAAATATATATATGACTATTGTGAATATTAAAGATGACCAACGATTCAAAAGATTACTTGTATTTACGGATATTATATGTTTTATATATACGTGTATCATTTACTGCGGAGGGCACCCGGATTCACCACAATACATTGGGAGTGCCGGGCATCACAATATTATATATATATATATATATATATATAGATAATTAAAATACAGGTAATATAACACTCAAATATTCCTTCCGTAATATCTATCCTTACAGATCTAAATTCACAGGAAATACTAATATTTATTAAAGTTCAGATGCATTCCTGTTTCCTAACTAATTATCTCGTATAAACTGGAGAACAAGTCTCCGGGTATAGCAGACTAATAGGAACTGTCTATTCATTATATGATAAAAAGACTGAAACAGAGTACTTATGCACAATATGAAGGAAATTGAGGAAATAAAAATATATTAATTATAAATAGGCTATATTATATATTCCAAAGACAAAAAACCTTACGGTTTCATATGTCCCATTAAGGCTTCTTAGACATTATCGAAATTTCAGAAACCTGTTGTAACTCTTCCACTCAAACTCCAAAAAGCAATGAAATTCCGATCATTAAGGCTGACGCCTTAATGGACGTGTTCCTTGCGCAATACAGATATGGTATGCCATCACAGCCTGTGGGTAAGTGCAGATTCAGCACTCTCACAGAGTGAGATTGCTGTCACTCACACAATGGTGGAGCTGCTCATTCACAGATTTGTGTGCTCATTGGAATACACACATGGGGCAATATTTACTAATATTCGTGTTTGAGTCGGTTTGTGTAGTGTTTAAACTCGTTTTGTATCGGGTGCATTTTCATGCAACTTTTTGAATCCATATATGCAAAGTTATGAAGCAGTCGACTTTATGGTTGTCGTGTTTTCCGATGTCGATGGCAGTCTTTTTTTTTGCCACATTTACGGCCGTCATTGTCGTTTGCGTACGTGTTTTCATTGTATTTGCTGGCGCATTTTCACTTTCAGTTTCGATTTTCATCCCCGTTCGTGATTGGTTGTGTTTCAGATGGTAGGAGTGTCTGTGCGCAACCATATAAATACGCCCCAAACCGTCCGCACCTCGTGGGTTTAGTTAGTTGTGAGGAGGAGGGAGGTTGTGCTGTGGAGGTAGGTGAATTTGTGGTTTGGTGAGGAGTGTTGGTAGCGATTTCTGAGTGTGGTATTGTGTTTGAAAGTCGTCTTGTCATTCTTGTTGTCTTGTATTTTGTGGTTTTTCTCATTTTTAGTCCAAGTTATTTTTCTTTATAGTCCCTTGTCAGTGTTTGTGTGTGTGTGTGTGTGTGGGGGTGTGTGTGTGTGTGTGTGTGTGTGTGTGTGTGAGTTGTGTAGTGGTAGTGGAGGAGTGTGTTGTTTGACTTTTTTTTTTCCTGTGTTAACTGTTTAGACACATAATTATGTGTGACTCAGAGGTGGGTGAGGTGGAGGGTGTGAGTGAGGGGGAGGAGGTTGGTCAGGTGGAGGAGGTGAGTGTTAGTGAGGTGGAGGAGGTGGGTGAGGTTGCTGCAGCAGCCTCAAGTGATAGTGACAGTCAGAGTGCTCCGCAGCCACGCACCACTACTAAGACTGGGCGGAATGTAAAGTTTAGTTTTGCTGAAAATGTGGCATTGGTGTGTGAGCTGATGAAGTATCAGAGGCAGCTATTTGGCCCTGAGTCCGCCAAGGTGCCAACACGGAGGAAGACGGTGTTGTGGGCGAAAGTTGTTGCTGCTGTCAATAGCGAGGGGGTGGTCAAGCGGACGGAGGACACGTGCCGCAAACGGTACTATGACATAAAGCGACGTGTCAAGTCCAAAATGGCCAAGGAGGCCAAGTCGGCTCGGAAAACCGGTGGTGGGCAGCCCTATATTGCAAGATATCTGGAGTATGAGGAGCCCATGCGGAGTGTAATTCCTCCAGAAGTTGTCTCTGCAACCCAGTCCGGGATTCAGATAGGCCCAGGAAGAATGGTGAGCATGTGTATTTGCATTTACATTCTATGATTTTTATTTATTTATTTTTTTAAATGTGTGTCATGCGACATTGCATATTACTCCCATCTTCAAGTGTGTGTCAGCAAATACATTGTTTTGGTTAATGTTTTATACAAAAGCCAATGTAACTTCTTACTTTATTGTATGTCATGTGTTTTTCTGACAGATATTTTGCATGTGTAGTTTGGACTTGGTGTGTCTCTGAATTGTCCTGCAATAATGTTTTCCTTTTGGGCGTTTTTTATTTTAAAATTGTGACTATGTTTTATATTTAAGTGATCCATGTGCAATGTTTAAAAAACAGTGGTTGTCATGTTAGAGGCTGGAGTACTGGAAAGTGGTTTGGAAACCACTTACATGTGTAATGTCATTATTAGATAATGTTAATTATTTAATTAAAATAACACTATTTCTTTGTTAATTTTTTGCTTGTATTTGTACCGTGACACCACACTGCAGTGTTATTTTTTTTTAAATTTCTACATTTTGTTTTGGCTCATATAGTGGTAATGTGTCTTTGGAGTGCCACATCACAGAGCAATTTATATATTGCATCTGTAATATTTATCCTTTCAATACAAAATGAAGATGTGTGTTTTTTTTCTTTAACTTGTGGCCTATGTCAGTGTCCTGTACATGTTTTTCTGTGTTGATGTTGCCATAGTGCATATGTGTATTGGACAATGTTTTTTGTTTTTTATTTTTGTATTTCCGGGCCTTATGTTTTTTATAGATAAAAACCAAGCATTTCTAAAAGAATAAATGTTTATAAGCATAATGGGTAAATGTATACACAATAGCATGAAAAAATGTTTTTAAATTATTTTATACAGTGTTAGAAAAAAGCAGTACTACTCGTCGGCCAGTAACTCCTATCACATCTGATGATGATGACGCTGCGGAAGCAGGTAAAGTGTCCATTGTAGTATAGGGTATGCTTGTAAAGGAATGGCCATAACAAAATTGCACTTTCATTAAAAGGTCCATCAAAAGAAGTATGGAGCAGCAGAAGTGGCACTTCTGTAAGACATCACCACAAAAAACCTGTGGCCGAAAAGAAAGCAAGGTCGTATGTGCCGCCCCAAACACAGCAGGCTACCCCGCCACGAATATTATCGTCCGTATGTTCTGTCCCCCCACTCCAAATTTTGGACACACCTCCAAGACGTCATCCACACTCCCCTCATCTTGATTGTGAGTATCAAACTGAAATAAATGTGATAAATTTCAGAACGTAATCAAAATATTTCATAACCGCATTAAGTCAAAACACATCAAAAACTTAAATACTTACCGCAGTAAGTAAAAGCTGAAATGGAATCCAAGCTAAATGGCCTTGTCCACATCCAGTAAAGATATGTATGTCCACTTGAGCCATACAGTATGACATTGTGTGTAAGATGCTGCAACAAAAAAGCATGTTGTTTTTATTGCAAAAAGTAAGGTTGTTTTTCCAAATTTCACATGTGTGTTTGAGGTAACATTGCAAAATACATATAAAAACATTACTATGTTTGTTTAAACAAAGCTATAAGGTAACACATTATGTATTCCAATGTGTTTTTATGGTGGAGTATGTGTGTGCTACAATAAAACTAAAGTGTTTGCTTTCACAATTAAGTAACCAGACACATTTGCCACAAACAGGCATATGTATGTATTTAAGCTATGAGTGATGATGTTGCTAGGCAGAATAGTTGAAAGCAACAGTGAATGACATGTGTTCCATGTGTAGTGATTTGTTTACATTTCTCAAACATATGGATAGCTAACGGAGATTTGTTTAACATTTCAGCTTCTAGTCCTGGGAACAGCATCCCTCCACAACAACAGCAACACAGTGACATGGAGGAGACAAACATCTTAGAAATGCAGCCATTAAGGCAAGGAATGAGCCCCCCAGCACCTGTGAGTATACCACCACAGCAAAGCACACCACCACCACAACACAGTCCAACAACTCCAGGAAAACAAGGCCCTGATCAGGTATTTTGGTCCATTTGGGCTAGACAGCAGGCCACTAATGAAGATTACCTGCATAAGCAGACACAAATGTTTGCAAGCCTACCATCTCACCTCAGAAGAATATCAAGAAATCTGAGTAGACAAAATGAACAAACAACCAGAATAGGCAATACCATGGAACTCATGCATACAGACATTACACAGGTCATGGGCAACTTACAGCGCATAATGGAAGAACAGCACAGACAACAGCAAAGTTATATAAGCATTTTTCAAAACAATCAAAAGATTAATGAAAGTTTATTCCGAATAGTAGACAATCAAAATGCTGCTACACGTGAACTCAATGCCACCCTCACTAACCTGGATGAAACACTCAGATGCATGCACCAACAGCAAACAAGCAGCAGTTCTGGTACGACTACTCCAAATATCGCGCCAGTCTCATCACAACCAAGACGCTCCACCAGAGCACGACAACATGACAGTGCTAAAGGCAAAAGGCAGGACAAGCAGCCACCAAAAAAAAAAGTAAAAAAAAAAGTTAGACATTTGTGATAATTAACTCAAAATAGTTAGTAAGTGTATTTTTGGCAAAAAATATATAACACTTAGCTCCTTGACAATTTTTACAACATCATTAATTATAAGTGGTACAAACAACAACATAAAATTTGTACGCACATTTATTCTTTACCATTTTTTTTGGTATTGGAGGAGGGAAATGTTGATGGAGCCACACATACATGTTAGCAGGAAGTAAACTGACCACTTGTTTTTTTTTCTAATCATTACTCTTTCTAGATTCCAATCATTCTCTTTTCCTGCAGACACAATAATTGCCAGCCAGGCAGAATGTCTTTAGCAGGAAGTAAACTGACCACTTGATTTTTTTCTAATCATTACTCTTTAAAGATTCCAATCATTCTCTTTTCCTGCAGACAATCCAAATTACAATGTTATTGATACATATTTTAGCTTTCTTCTCTATACAACATTACAAGAAGAACACAATTAAGTTGCGTAAAAAGCTTGTAATATGTTGGCTTAGTTTTGTTTTAAAAACATTGACAAAATGAATGTCAGTATTGTTGGGACATGTTTGTGTGTGTTAAAAATTATTAAGAATGTTTTTACACATGATGCTGAAACAAACAAATATGTACTTTTACAACAAAAATCAAAGAATATGTATAATGATGTATATATGTGGCAAACTGTGTATTTACTTACACATCATCAAGTTTACAGCATCAAACATTAGGAAATAAATTATTCCTGATTACAGTAAGTTTGTGTGTCTTAAATATGATGGTGCATCACACATAGGGACACATGTATTCCTCAAGGCTAACATATTATATGTTGAGGAGTGTTTTTTGGGAACACAGGTTCTCAAACTCGGCCCTCAGGAACCCACACAGTGCATGTTTTGCAGGTCTCCTCACAGAATCACAAGTGACATAATTAGCTCCACCTGTGAACCTTTTAACATATGTCTGTGAGTAATTCATACACCTGTGCTTCTACTGGGTTACGTGAAAAACATGCACTGTGTGTGGTTCTGAGGGCCGAGTTTGTGAACCTGTGCATTAGGACATTACACACAATGATAAAGTGAAATACTAAATGTATTATGTGGGCTTGTAAGAAATTAGCACTGCAAGTTTACGATCACTTATCCAGACTTAATGCATGCCACTCATAATCTGTTGTTTTGAGTATAAAAATACACACAATACACATGCGACATTTGTTTTTCATAAAGCGAGGGTATGTTTGTATGTGTCAAGGAGACAGACACATTCTGAGTAATGGTTTTGGGGAAAAAAAGGCAAAACATCTATTTATGATTACACAACAAATGAAATAAGCAAACCAAACTTACCTTAGAAATAGCGATTGATGATCTCTTGCCTAACCTGCCTCCCTACATCTGTACTCCAAGTATCACCAGATGTCTCTAATTCCTCTGCTTGCTGGCTGCTTTCTTCCTCCTCAACATGTGGCAGATGTTGTTTCAAACACATGTTATGAAGAAAGCAGCAGCAGAACACAATATGAGTCACCTTGGAGGGACTATACAACAAAAGGCCACCAGACTTATCCAGACACCGAAACCTAGATTTCAGCACACCAAAACATCTTTCTATCACATTCCGCGTGGACTTATGTGCATGATTGTAATTGTGTTCAGCAGGGGTATCAGGTCGGGACAATGGAGTTAGAAGCCAAGAGAAACAGCCATATCCTCCATCACCTAAAAGACAGATAAAGTAACGTGATTCATGTTAAGATACAGCAACACATAAGTAACACACTGTGGGGCAGATGTATTAACCTGTAGAAGGCATAAGGAAGTGAAAAACCAGTGATATGTGCAAGGTAATAAAGGCAGCAGACAATCTGTTCCTAAATGTTAATTTACATATTGGAGCTGATTGGCTGGTGCCTTTATCACCTTGCACAGATCACTGGTTTCTCACTTCCTTATGCCTTCTACAGGTTAATACATCTGCACCTGTATTTGGACAAAGTATACGCAGGCCTACACATATCAAATTACATACCCAGCAGCCATCCATCTGGCATTTGTCCGTCCTCAAACTTATCAAAGAGGGATGACTGACTGAGGATGAAGGAGTCATGGCAGCCCCCAGGGTAACCAACAACAACACTCATTATTTTGAGATTTGTATCACAAACCACCTGCACATTTGTGGAGTGTTCAAAATGGCGATATGTATATATGTGCTGCCTGCCCCTAGGTGGTCTCAGCTGAACGTGTGTGCAATCTATGGCTCCAAGCACATTGGGCATGCCAGCCAGCTCATAGAAATCTACCCTGACGGCATGCCCTGAGACTCCTGGGTAGGGAAGCAGATTGAGGCCTCGATGTGGGGCTGCAAAACAGCCAACACCTGTGTGTATATTTTAAAGAACAATAAACATGAGATTTTAGGACATAACTGGCCACCGAGAAATTAAAACAAACACAAAACAGAAGAGGTAGTTAGGTATACATCACCTGTGTTAAGATTCTGGAAAATGAGGGCTGTGAGATTCCTATGACATCCCCAGACACAGCCTGAAAGCTGCCAGTAGCCAGAAAGTGCAACACAGCCAGGAGTTTGTGCAGGCCTGAGACAGAGCGAGAGCGTGCTGTCTCAGGGTCTAGGCCCAGTTTGACAAGGTCATACAGACGGAAAATGTTGTTACGATTTAGACGGAACATCTGTATGACCTTATCATCGGACAATGCGTTCAAGTTTAAACGCCCCCTACAAAAACGAGGCCTGCGCAGCCTCTGCGGAACCTGTACAACCTGCTGACCATGTTCAGTTTCTTGGCCCTGGGTACTTACAGGCTGATGTCTGAGTCTGAGGAATCCCACAGCACACAAAAGATCACTGGCCCACAGTCCTGCTGCCATTTCTGAGTGTAGGTGTATTGAAATGGGCCTTACATCCTTTTATAGGCATCCTAATTCAGGTGTGAGTGAATTTTAATTTGCAACACATGTAAACACGACTGAAAAAAGCAGGTCTATTTTTTTGCCGCTTTTTTTAACGAATCGCAAAAAAATACGACCGCATTTGAGCACTCAGAGACTAACACCCAAATACGAATGAATAGTGAATTCCCGTATTCTATGTAATAACAGCCGCGTTTGACCGATGGTCTATTCATTCGTATTTGTGAACGTTGTCATTCAAACCATTACGAATAGTCCAAACACTGCCGAGATTTGTGCTTAGTGAATTCCCGGATTGGGACTTAGAAAAAAAAACACAAATCGGACAAACTCGGATTCTTAGTAAATACTGGCCATGCAGTCTATGCAACTAAAGGTCTGAGCAGTTATGTGGTGCTCCCATCCCACACAGTGCCCACAACCATCCCATTCGGTCACCACAACAATCCCACCTTGTTACAACAGCCTTCTCACTCCATACATCCATCATATTTAGTATACACATTTCGCTCCCTCAAACATCTTGGTTAATTGCTAAAACTATAATACCCCATCTACGGTCTATGCATCTACACTTACTTCCCCTATACACCCTCATGCTGCTCTGTTTTCCCCAATCCCTACTGCTGTGTTCTCCCATCTGTGCTAGTCTGTACTAACTTATCTGCACCATCTGTCTTTCCCCACCTGTGCCTTGTCTGTACCACCGTTTCCTTCTCTCTGTGCTGCTCAGTGTTTCCCTCTTCAACGTCACTCTGCCTCCTCCAATACATGGCACACTGTCTTCTCTCCCATCTACACCAGCTTTCTACCCATCCGTGCCAGTGTTTTCAACCCATCTGCTTCGTTGCCCCATCCGCACCACTCTGTCTCCCTTCCCATACTTGCTGCTTAATCTACCCCCATCCACACCACTCTTACCCCATTCATGTAGCTGACATCCTGAAGGTAAATATTGTGGGTCACTATTGGGGGGGAGGGTTGCCCTATCCAACCCACCCAAGGATTAGGCCTAGCTGCCTCTCCCCAAGGGAAGGTAAAAATACTTATCCCCTCCGATGTTGGGACTGTATTCCCTTCATCCATGCTGCTCTGCCTTCCTCATCCATGCTGTTTCTTTCCATCTGTACTGCTCTTACCCCTCCCACATCTGTGCTGCTCTTTCCCCCTCATCCACACGGCACTGTCCACCCATCCACACAGCTCTGTCTCCCCACCATCTGTGCCACTGTCTTTCCCCCATCTGTGCCACTGTCTTTCCCCCATCTGTTGCACACTGTCTTACCTCCTCCCATCTGTAGGGGTAATTCAGAGTTGATCGTAGATGTGCTAAATTTAGCACATCTATGATCATTTAGTCTAACATGTGGGGAGACGCCTAGCACAGGGCTAGTTTGCCCTGCATGTCAGGCCCTACCCCCCCACGGGTAGCAGCTCCTGCGCTCTTGGCAGGGGGATAGCCGCCGCAGCCTGCCCCCCCAATGGTCCGAAAACGCCTCCATTGTGCTGACAATGCCCCGCCAATGGCGTACTAAGGCCGTTGGCACGCCCCCCTCCTTCCCCGCAACTGCCTCTGCCTGTCGATCAGGCAGGACGATTGCAGCCAGTGAGATGCTGATAGCATCTCTCTGGGCTCCCGGGGTACACACGCACAGTGCGACCATTGCGCGTGCGCACCCCACAAACTAATTCAGACTGCGATCGCTGCCACTGCAGTCTGAGTTATTCCGTGTTTCATTGTCCCCCCATCAGTGCTGCTTAGTCTTCCCTCTATCCACACACTTTTGTTTCCCCATCCAGACTGATCTGTCTCCTCCCTCCAATCAACAACACTCTTACCTCATCTGAGCAGCTTTGTCTTGCGCTCAGACCTTCAGTTGCATAGACTAC
Organism: Pseudophryne corroboree; assembly: GCF_028390025.1. NCBI lineage: Eukaryota > Metazoa > Chordata > Amphibia > Anura > Myobatrachidae > Pseudophryne > Pseudophryne corroboree. The sequence continues at coordinate 180,095,095 of NC_086454.1, read as the reverse complement.
ATGGCCAATATTTACTAAGAATTAGAGTTTGTCCGATTTGTGTTTTTTTGTCTAAGTCCCAATCCGGGAATTCACTAAGCACCAATCTCGGCAGTGTTTGGACTATTCGTAATGGTTTGATTTGCAAAGTTCCGAAATACGAATGAATAGACCATCGGTCAAACACGGTTGTTATTTAATACAATACGGGCATTCACTATTCATTCGTATTTGGGTGTTAGTTTCTGAGTGCTCAAGTGCGGGTCTGTTTTTTTTCGAATCGTTAAAAAAAGCAGCAAAAAAATAGACCTGCTTTTTCCAGTCAAGTTTGGATAACTATGCACGGATCAGTGAGATCTGTGCATGGTTATCTATGGGAAAGGGTCTGTTTAGTGTAAAAACTGAAAAAAAAAATTGCGTGGGGTACCCCCTCCTAAGCATAACCAGCCTCATGCTCTTTGAGCCGGTCCTGGTTGAAAAAATATGGGGGGGAAAATGACAGGGGTTCCCCCATATTTCTTCAACCAGCACCGGGCTCTGCGCCTGGTCCTGGTTCCAAAAATACGGGGGACAAAAAGCGTAGGGGTCCCCTATATTTTTGAAACCAGCACCGGGCTCCACTAGCCAGGTACATAATGCCACAGCCGGGGGACACTTTTATACTGGTCCCTGTGGCCCTGGCATTACATACCCAACTAGTCACCCCTGGCCGGGGTACCCTGGAGGAGTGGGAACCCCTTAAATCAAGGGGTCCCCCCCTCCAGCCACCCAAGGGCCAGGGGTGAAGCCTGAGGCTGTCCTCCCCATCCAAGGGCGGCGGATGGGGGGCTGATAGCCTTTTTAAAAAATGTGAATATTGTTTTTAGTAGCAGTACTACAAGTCCCAGCAAGCCTCCCCCGCAAGCTGGTACTTGGACAACCACAAGTACTAGCATGCGGTGGAAAACCTGGCCCGCTGGTACCTGTAGTACTACTACTAAAAAAATACCCCCCAAAAAACAGGACACACACACCGTGAAAGTATAAGTTTATTACATACATGCACACATCCATACATACATACTTACCTATGTTCCCACGAGGCTCGGTCCTCTTCTCCATGTAGAATCCTTGGGGTACCTGTGAAAAAAAATATACTCACATAATCCAGTGTAGAATCAGACCTTTGTATAATCCACGTATTTGGCAAAATAATAAAACGGAATCCCGACCACGCACTGAAAGGGGTCCCATGTTTACACATGGGACCCCTTTCCCCGACTGCCAGGCCCCCCCCTGACTCCTGTCAAAGAGGGTCCTTTCAGCCAATCAGGGAGCGCCACGTCGTGGCACTCTCCTGATTGGCTGTGTGCTCCTGTAGTGTCTGTGAGGCAGCACACGGCACAGATACAATGTAGCGCCTATGCGCTCCATTGTAGCCAATGGTGGGAACTTTGCGGTCAGCGGTTGACCGAAAGTAACCTCACCGCTGACCGCAAAGTTCCCACCATTGGCTACAATGGAGCGCATAGGCGCTACATTGTATCTGTGCCGTGTGCTGCCTCACAGACACTACAGGAGCACACAGCCAATCAGGAGAGTGCCACGACGTGGCGCTCCCTGATTGGCTGAAGGGACCCTCTATGACAGGAGTCGGGGGGGTCCTGGCAGTCGGGGAAAGGGGTCCCATGTGTAAACATGGGACCCCTTTCAGTGCGTGGTCGGGTTTCCGTTTTATTATTTTGCCAAGTACGTGGATTATACAAAGGTCTGATTCTACACTGGATTATGTGAGTATATTTTTTTTCACAGGTACCCCAAGGATTCTACATGGAGAAGAGGACCGAGCCTCGTGGGAACATAGGTAAGTATGTATGTATGGAGGTGTGCATGTATGTAATAAACTTATACTTTCACGGTGTGTGTGTCCTGTTTTTTTGGGGGTATTTTTTTAGTAGTAGTACTACAGGTACCAGCGGGCCCGGATTTCCACCGCATGATGGTACTTGTGGTTCTCCAATTACCAGCTTGCGGGGGAGGCTTGCTGGGACTTGTAGTACTGCTACTAAAAACAATATTCACATTTTTTAAAAAGGCTATCAGCCCCCCATCCGCCGCCCTTGGATGGGGAGGACAGCCTCGGGCTTCACCCTGGCCCTTGGGTGGTTGGAGGGGGGGGGACCCCTTGTTTTAAGGGGTTCCCACTCCTCCAGGGTACCCCGGCCAGGGGTGACTAGTTGGGTATGTAATGCCAGGGCCGCAGGGACCAGTATAAAAGTGTCCCCCGGCTGTGGCATTATGTACCTGGCTAGTGGAGCCCGGTGCTGGTTTCAAAAATATGGGGGACCCCTACGCTTTTTGTCCCCCGTATTTTTGGAACCAGGACCAGGCGCAGAGCCCGGTGCTGGTTGATTAAATATGGGGGAACCCCTGTCATTTTTCCCCCCATATTTTTTCAACCAGGACCGGCTCAAAGAGCCCGAGGCTGGTTGTGCTTAGGAGGGGGGACCCCACGCAATTTTTTTCAGATTTTTTAAGACTTTAAACAACTTTTTAAGGTACACAATGAAGCCCTGCATGGATCTCACAGATACGGCCGGGATTCCTTGTGTTTTGTCAGGCAGTGTTTTACTCATCACTCCCGTAAAACACTGCCTGATATTACGAATCACATCGACATCGGCAAAAACGATTGTGCAAAACTCGGCAGCTTAGTGAATGATCGTATCAGGATTCAAAAAGTTGCAGTAAAATGCACCCGATACCATTCGAGTTCAAACACCCTTCAAAACGGCAAAAACACGAATCTTTGTAAATATACCCCCATGTGTGTATTCCAATGAGCACACAAATCTGTGAATTAGCAGCTCCACCATTGTGTGAGTGACAGCAATCTCACTCTGTGAGAGTGCTGAATCTGCACTTACCCACAGGCTGTGATGGCATACCATATCTGTATTGTGCAAGGAACACGTCCATTAAGGTGTCAGCCTTAATGATCGGAATTTCATTGCTTTTTGGAGTTTGAGTGGAGGAGTTACAACAGGTTTCTGAAATTTTGATCATGTCTAAGAAGCCTTAATGGGACATGTGAAACCGTAAGGTTTTTTGTCTATGGAATTTCATAGCTTTTTTTTTTATTTATTTTTTTTATTCAGAAATGTAAAAATTTCATTGTAAGAATAAAGATTTGATTTTTTAAATGTTTAATGAAAATATTCGTATAACATCACTGTTCTGTGCAAAATGCAAAAATAATTTTATTTACCACACAGAATTGTTATACTTTTAACTTTGGTCAAAATACTTTGCTGCCTTTGCGGATGATGCAGGGAGGGGGTAGGCAGCAGCAGCAGCCTGTGACTGAGGCTGGAGGCATGTGTGAAATGCACATGTACGTGTGAGGTGCCGTGCGTGTACGTGTGTGTGTCAGGTGCAGTGCTTATATATATGTGTGTGTGTGTGTCACGTGCTGCGTGTATATGTGTGCGTGTGTGTGTCAGATGCTGTGTGTATATGTGTGCGTGTGTGTCAGGTGCTGCGTGTTTAAGTGTGTGTGTGTGTCAGGTGCTACGTGTTTATGTGTGTGTGTGTCAGGTGCTGCGTGTTTATGTATGTGTGTGTGTGTGTGTGTGTCAGGTGCTGCATGCTTGTGTGTGTGTGTGTCAGGTGCTGCGTGTTTATGCATGTGTGTCAGGTGCTGCGTGTTTATGTGTGTGTGTGTCAGGTGCTGCGTATTTATGTGTGTCAGGTGCTGCGTGTTTATGTGTGTGTGTCAGGTGCCGTGCGTGTATGTGCAAGTGTGTGTCAGGAGACGCGCGTGTACATACACGTGTGAGTCAGGTGTCGCACGTGTACGTACACGTGTGTGTGTGTGTGTGTGAGTCAGGTGTCGCGCGTGAACGTACACGTGTGTGTTTCAGGTGCCTCGGGTGTACGTACATGTGTGTGTCAGGTGTCTTGCGTGTATGTGTGTGTGTCAGGTGTCGCACGTGTACGTACATGTGTGTGTCAAGTGTCGCGCATGTATGGATACGTGTGTGTCAAGTGTCGCGCGTGTACGTACACGTGTGTGTGTCAGGTGTCGCGCGTACACGTGTGTGTGTCAGGTATCGTGCGTGTACATACACGTGTGTGTCAGGTGTCGCGCATGTATGTACACGTGCCTGTCAGGTGTCGTACATCTATTTACACGTGTGTGTGTCAGGTGTCGCGTGTGTACGTACAAGTGTGTGAGTTTCAGGTGTCGCACGTGTACATACACGTTTGTGTTTCAGGTGTCGCGCGTGTACATACATGTGTGTGTGTGTTTCAAGTGTCGCGCAGGTACGCACACATCTGTGTGTGTGTCAGGTGTCGCGCGTGTACTTACAGGTGTGTGTGTGTCAAGTGTCGCGCGTGTACGTACACGTGTGTGTCAGGTGTCGCATGTGTACGTACACGTGTGTGTGTCAGGTGTCACGCGTGTACGTACACGTGTGTGTCAGGTGTCGCATGTGTACGTACACGTGTGTGTGTCAGGTGTCACGCGTGTACGTACACGCGTGTGCACGTCAGGTGTTGCGCATGTACGTACATGTGTGTGCACGTGTCAGGTGTCGCACGTGTACGTACACGTGAGTCAGGTGTCGCGCGTGTACATACACGTGTGTGTCCGTCAGGTGTCGCGTGTACATGTGTGTGTGCGTGTCAGGTGTCGCACGTACACGTGTGTGCGTCAGGTGTTGTATGTGTGCATCAGGTGTCGCACATGTACGTACACGTGTGTGTCAGTTATGTGAGGTGCCACGTGTTTGTGTCAGGTGCCGCGAGTGTATATGTGTGTTAAATGCTACATGCATGTATATGTGTGTGCCAAGTACTGCATGTGTATATTAGTGTGTCTGATGCTGTGCCTCTATGTGTGTGTCTGGTGCTGTGTGTGTATGCATCAGTTGCCGCGCGTGTGTGTGTCAGGTGTTGTGCGTGTATATATGTGTGTATAAGGTGTTGCACGTGTATATGCGTGAGTGTCAGGTGCTGCGCGTGTATATGTATGTGTGTCGGTTGCTGTGCGTGTATATGTGTGTGTGTGTCAGGTGCTGCACGTGTATACATGTGTGTCAGGTGGTGCGTGTGTATACATGTGTGTCAGGTGCTGTGTGTGTGTGTGAGTGGCAGGTGCTGCGTGTGTATATGTGGTGAGTGGCAGGTGCTTTGCGTGTATATGAGTGGCAGGAGCTGCGCGTGTATATGTGTGTGTGTGTCAGGTGCTGCGAGTGTATGTGTGTTAGTTGCTGCGAGTGTATATGAGTATGTGTGTCAGGTGCTGTGTATGTTAAATGTCACGTGTATATAGGTGTATGAGGTGCAGCCTGTCTATGTATGTGTCAGGTGCTGCCTGTCTATGTGTGTGTCAGGCGCTGCATGTTTATATTAGTGTGTCAGCTGTTGCGCATGTGTGTTTGTCAGGTGTTGCGTGTGTATATGTGTGTGTGTCAGGTGTTGCACGTCTACAGTATGTGTGTGTGTGTCAAGTGCAGCGCATGTATGTGTGTGTGTCAGGTGTTGCATGTGTATATGTGTGTGTTAGGTGCTGCGCGTGTATATGAGTGTGTGTCAGGTGCTGCGAGTGTATATGTGTGTGTCAGGTGCTGCGAGTGTATATGTGTGTGTTAGGTTCTGTGCGTGTTAAATGCCGTGTGTGTGTGTGTGTGTCAGTTGCTGAATGTGTATATTAGTGTGTCTGATGTTGTGCTTGTGTGTATAAGTGAGTCAGGTGCTGCCTGTGTGTGTGTCAGGTGTTGCACGTGTATATGAGTGTCAGGTGCTGCGTGTGTGTTAAAGCTTTTGCAATGACATACACATTGGTAAATTCAGGGCTATGCATTGTAGATTAAGGCCTAACAGAATGCTTTCAAATTTTCTTTCTGGTGTCTTGAGTGTGGGAGAACGCGGTGGGGGTGTTTCCGTGCACACAGCACGGGGAGAGGAGTGGGAGATCCAGGCACACAGCAGGAGGGGGGGGGGTTGGAGCCGGGAACACAGCACAGGGGGGAGGAGCCAGGCACATAGCACGGGGGGGAGTGGGGGAGCCGGGCACAAAGAAGGGGGGTGGGGGGTGGGCCAGGCACACAGAACAAGGGTGTGCGGGGGAACCAGGCACACGTTGTGGGGTGCGGGGTTGGGTGCGGGGAAGCCAGGCACACAGAACGGGGGTGGGTGATGGTGAGCTAGGCACACAGCACAGGGGGGGAGGAGTGGGGGAGCCAGGCACACAGAACGGAGGGAGGAGAGGGGGAGCCGGGCACACAGAATGGTGAATGGGGAGCCAGGTACACAGAACGGGGGGAGAGCTGGGCACACAGCGGAAAAAGGGGAAACCGGGCACACAGCGGAAGGGGGGGAGCGGGGGGAGCCGGGCACACAGCGGAGGGGTGGGCGGGAGAGCCAGGCACACAGAACGGGAGTGGGGGAGCTGGGCACACAGAACGGGGGTGGGTGAGCTAGGCACACATAACGGGGCGAGGGGGGGTGTTTCCTGGCACACAGCAAAGGGGGAGAACACAGCACAGGGGGGAGGAGCTGGGGAGGCAGGCACACAGCACGGGGGAGGAGTGGGGGTGCCGGGCACACAGCAGGGGGGCAGGCACACAGCACAGGGGGGAGGAACGGGGAGCTTAGCACACAGCGGGAGAGGGGGCAAGCACACAGCAGGGGGGGGCGTGCACACAGCAAGAGTGGAGGGGAGTCAGGCACACAGCGGGAGGGGAGTCGGGCACACAGCGGGAGCGGGGAGCTGGGAAGCTATGAGAAATATATGACAAAAAAACACACAGCGGGGGGGGGGGGGGGGGTTCCGGACACACAGCGGGGGGGAGGGGGGGGTGACCGGACACACAGCGAACGGGACGGGGTAGTGGAAGGGTTTTGTGGCCGGAAACAGGCACACAGCAGGGGGGGGGCGTGCACACAGCGGGAGTGGTGGGGAGCCAGGCACACAGCGGGAGGAGAGGGGAGTCGGGCACACAGTGTTATGAACCACAGGTAGTGGTTCATTCCTATTCTATGTTTATAGTTGTCTTGCAGGCCAGGATTTCCCGTTGCTCTGGTTTTAGAAGACTCTTGTTTGCTACCGGTGGTGAGTCTGTGTGATTGCAGCTTGTTCCCATGTGTTCAGCCTCATCTGTCTGTTGATTGCACCTCTCAGTTGTGCAGCAGGGCAGCTGCACGACATAATTAATTAAGACTCTGTTATATTCTGGCTTAGTGCAATTCACAGACGCTGGTGATATTTCCAGAGTTCCAGGGTTCTTGAGTTCTGAGCTAGTCCCTGCCAGTTCCTGAGCTCCTGTCTAGCAGTGTCTGTCTAGCTGCTTCCTGTGTCGGTTCCAGTGTCGGTTCCAGTGTCTGATCCCGTGTCCTGCCGTGAAGCCTTCCTGTCCAGAAGTCCTGTGGCTTTGTCTGTTCCTGGTCGAGTATCTGGCTTCTTGGTGTCCACCGGTCTGTCGTTTGGGATTCTGCCTGTCCTCCGGTTCTGAGAGCCTATGTCGGCTACATTGGGGGTTCCCGTCCGTTTGCCAGTATTTGTACCGGTTCCGTGAGTAGCGGCTTTGCCGCATCCGTCGGCCTAGGCCGCTGTATTCCTTGGTTATATCTGTCACTGGTGTTTTGCAGAGGGTTCTGCATATGCTGTCACCGCCGGTACACAACAGTATTGTGCCGGCGTGTGGACAGCATTTCCTTTGTTGTTCTTTTCCTTTGGCGGCGTGCCGCACATATACTTAGTTTTAGGGTTGTTAGTAGCCCCTAGCCTTCTGTTTGCTTTAGTTAGAGGTCCCCTTGTTATTATCCTATCTCGGTTCACGCCTTGTCTCACTCTAAGACCTGGGGGCATCGGAGTTGGGCAGACCTAATCCGCCCTTCAAACGCGGCTGCCGTGGGCCCAAGAAACCATAGTCACTCAGGCGTGAACTGACCACACGGGTGAAACAATGGAGGTAGGGTGCTAGGGGCTATTTCCACACCACACCTTATTTCAGCGTCACGTTCTGGTGCTCTGGACTCACTACGCAACATCTCCCTTGTTCTGAACACCAGGAACCTAACATTATCACTAGCCCTACAACAAAAAAGAAATAAAGCTTTTTCTTTTTTGGCCCAGTCCAGAGTCCTGTCAAGAATCCAGTCCTGTCTAGAACTCAGTGTGCAGAATCCTGTCCGGTGTTTAGAATCCAATCCTGTCTAGAATTCAGTGTGCAGAATACAGTCCTGTCAAGAATCCAGTCCTGTCTAGAACTCAGTGTGCAGAATCCAGTCCGGTGTTTAGAATCCAGTCCTGTCTAGAATTCAGTGTGCAGAATCCAGTCCGGTGTTTAAAAATCCAGTCCAGTCTTGTCTTGTCTAGTTTAAAAATCCAGTCCAGTCTTGTCTTGTCTAGAATCTTGTCTAAGAATCTTGTCTAGAATCTTGTCTTAGAATCGTGTCTAGAATCTTGTCTAAGAATCTTGTCTTAGAATTGTATCTAGAATCGTGTCTAGTCTTGTCTTGTCTAGTTTGAAATCCTCCTATGCCTACTATGCAAGCCCTGCAGGCATCTCTTTCAGCCCTGAACTCTGCTTTCAGTGCTTTGAAACCTGAGCTGCTGGAAGTTTTGCAGCAATCTTTAAAGCAACTGCAAAACCTTCTGACCAAAATTTTGCTTATTTTGCCAGAAGTTCTTGAGAGTTCATTCTCTAAAGAGACTCTTGTTCACAGTATGGTTACAAGTGAATCCTCAGGTTTAATTAGAGAGAAAAAGTTTGAAAGTTTTCTGAGGCCCAGGCTCTCAGAAGAGGAGCGTCTGCGTCGCAGAAACTTAGATTTATGCCTATATTGTGGGGGTTTAGGCCACTATCTGCAGACCTGTGAGTTGCGCAAGCCAAAGTGTGGCGACAAGTCCTGCCCTCTGGCCAAGTTTAGTCAGGATACAAGACCTACTGCTGTCTCTACTGTGGCAGAGGTACTTGTCACACAACCCACACTAAAAAGCACTATGTCCTAAAATTGGGGTCCTTGGGCTAGGGAGCCCCATTATAGATTCAGGAACCAAAGGAGAATGTTTCTCTCCTCTCTTGATTTTCCAGTTGAAGCAGAGTTGCAAACCCCTAGAGCGGTGCCCGATGCCCAGGGTCCTGGAGCGGTGCCCGATGCCCAGGGTCCTGGAGCGGTACCCGATGCCCAGAGTCCTGGAGCGGTACCCGATGCCCAGAGTCCTGGAGTGGTACCCGATGCCCAGAGTCCTGGAGCGGTACCCGATGCCCAGAGTCCTGGAGCGGTACCCGATGCCCAGAGTCCTGGAGCGGTACCCGATGCCCAGAGTCCTGGAGCGGTACCCGATGCTCTAGGTTATAGAGGGACATCGAATATTATAGCTCAGGTGTCAATACCAGAAGGGGTCTCAGAAGCTGTTACCCCAGGTAGGGACTTGAAAAGCGCAACCCCAGAAAGGGTATCTAAAACCATAGTTCTAGAAGGGAACTCGAGAAGCAAAACCCCAGAAGGGATCTTTGAAGTAATATCCCCAAGTGGGGTCTCGAGAGACGCAGCCCCAAAGAAGGGTCTAGAGGTCGCTTCCCCAGGAAAGAACTTAAGAGGTATAGCGTTAGTGGAGGTTCTGAAGGTTAAAGCTTCAGCAAAAGTCCCGGAAGTCATAGTCCCGGGAGAAGTTTTGATAATTATCGACTCAGAGAGAGAGGCCGACGGCCCGGCCCCAGAAAGGGAGACCGACGGCCCGGTCCCAGTAAAAGAATCCGAGGTGCTGACCCAAGCGGGGTTCCCGAAGGCCACTGCCCCAGCAGGGTCCCGAAGGCCACTGCCCCAGCGGGGTTCCCGAAGGCCACTGTCCCAGCGGGGTTCCCGAAGGCCACTGCCCCAGCGGGGTTCCCGAAGGCCACTGCCCCGGGTGGGGTTCAGAAAGTCACTGCCCCGGGTGGGGTTCAGAAAGTCACTGCCCCGGGTGGGGTTCAGAAAGTCACTACCCCAGGTGGGGTTCCGAGGGCCACTGCCCCAGGTGGGGTTCAGAAAGTCTCAGCCTCGAGTAAGGTCAATAGTGACCAGGTCCTAGCAAAGCACTCTAGTCAGTCAGATGGGAAGGAAGCAGATCCTGACTCTGTTGATATCTCAACATCTATAATCTTTGATGGGGACTTAGTCCAATTTCTGGCACTTTACAAAAACTATTACACCATTTTGTTGTCTAGACCATTTCTGGGCATCCCTTCACAGAGACCTTATACAACTCCCTGGTATAGTGCTCGCTCTCCCCTTCCTACTTAAACCCCCTTGGGGTTGGGGTGTGGGAGCCCGGACCTCTTTCATACTCCCCCTTTTGCATCTTGCTGGTCTCTTCCCTATACTTTTATTGATATACTTTTCTTCTGTCCCCTTCTGCTTACCTTTATTTCTACACTTAACAGTGATGCTGGTAACTGCCTTATGTGACAATGAAATGTGAGTCTGCTGAGATTTCTGTGCAATAAGTTTGTGAGGTTACACCGCCACCGGGTGGCTACTTGATTCTCGCAACACACTTGGCTACACTAATCCACTGTTCCCTATCTGCCCACCTCTAATACAATAATTATTAATATTGTTGGCAGCTGCTGCATGCGACACTGATACAAGTGTCTGTTGAAATCTCTGCGCAGATATTTCTGAGGGTACATCGCCATCTGGTGGCTACCTAGCTTTAAAAGTTAATTAGTTATACTGATCCACTGTTACCTTTCCTACAGCCTTTTCACTGGGGCAATTTATGGTATCTCTCCTAATATTTGTCCCTCAGTGATTTGGCCTTGATTTAGGCTCCAACCAGGAGATTTCAGGGTGCAATGCCCTTGCACCACCTTTATCTGTAAAATGTATGAGTTAATGTCTACTTAAATTTTATTTTTGTTTCCTGGCTGAGTAGCTCTGACGTATCTTCTGACTCAGGCCCCTACGTGAGGTGTTTTATTATCATATACTGCAGTGTGTTGGTATAAGAGTCCCCAGCTTATTGCAGTTAGTGGTCTACGGACCGGGGGATGGACAAATACGTTCATAAAACTCCAGCGGTTAGATCCTCCCAGTCCTCAATTGCTACAAGAATGAGTAAGACCAAGAACACGGCGGGGAAACTTAACCCCCCCTCGCCCCAAGAGGCAGGGAACTCCCGTAACCAAGCTCAGGAGGTGGAGACGCTCCCTGATCAACCCCCTTTAATGCATATGGCCCAAGAGCTCACCCGGCTTCTCATGCCCCAAATTGACAAGAAACTGGAGAATATCCCCCTAATTGACAAGAGGCTTGAACAGATACAAACACTACTTGATTCGACACTTGCGAAAATTGACCACAACACCTCACGGATCACCTCATTAGAGCAGCGTGTTAGCGATGGGGAGGACCAGATACACACATTACAGCGCTCCACTGACACTCAAGATTCCTCTATTAAAACTTTACAGGCAAAAATAGATGAGCTTGAAAACAGAGATAGAAGATCGAATCTACGCTTTGTGGGCATCCCCGAAGCAGTTAAGGACAGACAATTGTCAGATTTTGTAACAACTGATTTATTCCAGGCTTTGGGAATTACTGATGCCCCATTCTTATTACACATTGAAAGGGTGCATAGAATTGGTCCTGCTCGACCTGATGCTGAAATAAAACCGAGGCCAGTCATTGCGAAATTCATGGACTTTCGTATGAAGGAACATGTATTACGCTCTTATCGTAAACTCCCGCAATTGGTAGTGCAGGGAAAACGTATTTTGATTTTTCAAGATTTCTCGGCCTCTGTTGCGCAGAAGAGAAGGGAGTTCTCGGATGTTTGCAAAATACTCCGTGAGAGCAATACTAGATTCGCACTAATGTATCCCGCTAAACTACGCATTCATTACAACGGTCGCACATTGATATTTGTTGATCCCGCCACCGCACAATCCCATGTTACACACATGCTGAACCCTGGGAATCCACCACACTAATACTAGACATATTGATGTTATATACTCTATGCCTGAGTCGGTCTAATTTTCACACGAGAGAGACACTTGGTCTCTTCACATGCTACTTAGCTTGAATTTTAATGTTGCATTTACTTCTGATAGGTTTCTAAACATTATGTGGTTAAGTGCTTTGTGTCACAGTTGGTATAGACTCTATTTGAGAGAGACATTGGGTCTCTTTACATGCTACTCAGCTTACATTCTAATGTTATATATATTTCTGATAGGCCTCTCGCCAGTGCTACCGGAGGGTTTGGCACTCGCGTGGTCTTTAGTTTGGTTTGGAAAAAATGGAAAATGTTATGTGAAGCAATGTGTGTTTTTTTATTTTATTTTTTATTTTATTTTTTGTTTTTGTTGTTCTGCCCGTGCCGTGCCTTCCTCGCCCGATCTGCTCCTAGGCTCAATGACATTGTGTGGTCTCGTTCGTTACTCTCCGCTCACTGGGAAGGAGGGGGACGGCGACGTGACATGATATTCCCGTTGGAGAGTCACCCTAGGGTGGGAGTGGGTTGATGGTCAATGACGGATCCTAGGATAGGGGCCTCTAACGCAGATTCCTGTTTTAAACTGTTATCCTGGAACGTGGGCGGCCTTAACTCCCCGATAAAACGTAAGCGGGTTGTCACACACCTGAAGCGGTTTAGACCTCAAATTATATTTCTCCAAGAAACCCACTGGATGGTGGGCGCCTCCTCTGCTCTTTGGGCACCGTGGTTGGATAGCTGTGTTTCTGCAGATAACACGAGGAAGACTAGGGGGGTGGCGATTCTATTTAGCAAAATACTACTGTTTTAAAATACTGTTTTAAACTCTGTAGCTGACCCGGGGGGACGTTATTTAATTTTGGACATAGAAATTTGGGGTAACAAATACACACTGGTTAACGTATATGCACCGAATGGCGAGACAGCTGCTTTCTTCCAAGAAATTAGCTCTCAACTGCTTCAGCGAGATAATTCTCAGCTTATCCTGGCAGGTGACTGGAACACAGTTGACGATCCCACTATTGACAAACGCCCTATTCCGCGCACTGCCGGTTCCCCTTCTTGGACACATCTCCAAACACTGAAAACCTCCCTTCAACTTACTGATATTTGGTGTCTCCTCAATCCCTCTGACAGATCATTTACTTTCTTTTCCGGGGTTCATAGCTCCTGGTCCAGAATTGACTCCATATTGGTTGCAGATTCCCTAGTGACGCGAGTCATGAAAGCTGATATACACAACATCCTGATATCAGACCATGCTCCTGTGACATTGACGCTGCAAAGAACTCTTCAATCAGGAGGTTCTAGGATTTGGAGATTTCCAAGCTATCTCTATAACTGTGATGATTTTAGAAAATTTCTGATAACAAGTTGGGCCAATTATTTAGACGATAATTTAGAGCACTGGGACCGCCCAAACATTCTTTGGGGGGCGGCAAAAGCAGTCTTAAGGGGTCAAATTATTGAGTATGTTCATAGATTGAAAAAGAAAAACTTAGCGATTTATACCACCTTACACTCAGAATTGACTGATGCAATGCAACGCCATCTTACCCTACAGACTGATGAGTCCTTGCGGCTTTATTTACAGGCTAAACAGCTCTTAAACGATCACTTACTAGCGCAAGCAAAACGTGATGTGGTATTCTCTTCCCACAAATACTACAGATGGGGTAATAAATCCGGTAGACTACTGGCAACCATGGCTAGGAAAAAAACGACACGCAAATTCATAACAGCTGTTAGACATCGCGCCTCGGACAACTCCTTACCAATTCCCCAGACATATTAGATCATTTTGAATCTTACTTTGCGGACCTATACTCTGACCTCCCCTTCAACGAATCCACCCACACCACACTCCTACCAGACACTCTATTACCGCCAATCACGACCGCACAGTCGGATCTACTAGTGAGAGCTATTACAGAAGAATAATTGATCTCGGCAATGTCCAAACTCAAGTTACACAAATCTCCAGGCCCTGACGGCCTCTCTAATGAATTTTACAAAATCCTCCAGCCCCATGTGGTTCCGACTCTGCTGGAAGTGTTCAATAGCCTTTTACAGCATCGTTCCCCTTTCACCATTTCACGACAGCACATACTATTTTAATCCCTAAACCTGCGCATGACCCACAATTGGTGACCTCTTATAGGCCTATTACGTTGCTAAACACCGACATAAAACTATTTACTAAGATTCTAGCAGACCGGCTGCAAGTTATTCTCCCCCACACTTTAACTAACCACCAACTTGGCTTTGTTCGCAATACTCATTCGGTTAAAGGAATTAGGGCGGCGATCGCGGCAGTTGTAGCTTCTGCTCAATCGCCCCAATCCAGAAATATACTCCTCAGTTTAGACACCACCAAGGCCTTCGATACAGTACTCTGGCCCCATCTATTTAAGGTCCTGGAACGTAGACTGTTCCATCAAGACTTCATTGAAACTATTCGATACCTATACGACTCTCCCTCGACTTCCCTTTTGCTTAATGGCTATATGAGCAACCCGGTGGTGATGCATCGTGGCACGCGGCAGGGTTGCCCCTTATCTCCCCTGCTGTTTAACCTGGCCATAGATCCCTTACATCGCTTGTTGTTAAATGATAACCAGTTTCAAGGAATCCAGATTGGTCGCAGAAACCTAAAACTTACTGCTTTTGCCGATGATCTTCTGCTATATATCTCTTATCCGGAGGCTTCATTGACACATATATTTAATCTACTACAGGCTTATGGTCAAGTTTCAGGCTTTAACGTTAACGTTAACTGGGCAAAATCGGTGGCACTCAGATTGGGGAATGGTTCATTTTTGAGGCAGGGGGCGATGAATCTACCATTACAATGGAGTTCGGATCACATAACATATTTAGGGATTCGAATATCGAGAAAGCCTGAGTGGCTATACGCCCTAAATTTTACCTCGGCCATTCGAACAATTGAAACAGAACTTGAGACTTGGAAAGCTATGCCTTTATCATACTTGGGGAGGGCTAGCTTGATCAAGATGATATCATTCCCCCGTCTGATGTATTTCATTCAAGCCATGCCACACTCACTTCTACCTAAAGACATTCAACGTCTCAATTTTCTCTTTAGGAGATTCATCTGGCAGGGAGGGAGACCGCGTATAGCGCTAATCAAACTACAGCAGACTGTAGGGAATGGGGGAATTAACTTCCCTAATATCTTATGGTACTCCCAGGCGGCCCAACTGCGTTACCTACATGACTGGATGCAAAACGATAACACATACACAAATACAGACATAGATAGAGAATTTATACAGGAGGGGGATCTCATTACATTTCTACATCTGCATGATCAGGAGGTGTCCGAGGAGCTGAGGGGAAACCCCTTACTGTGGAACGTAAAAAAACTATGGAAGGAAATGCGACATAAACTAAATCTAAATGCCCACAAATCATTACACCATCCGTTCGTGGTTAATCCTGACTTCCAAGAGGGTCAGGCACATTACCCGTTTACTATATGGAGGCTGGGGGGGGTGTCCAGGATCGGTGATTTAGTGGACATGCGGGGCTCGAGGCGCTCACGTTCCAGGAGGCCACTACTAAATACCCAACTCTGAGGGCCTTTCCTGTAGCCTTTCTTCTGGCTCAACACTATATTTCATCCACTATCAGATGTTTTTCACCTGGGGATTGGGTTAATCCGATGGATAGAATGTTGAAACAAACCACTAGGGTTAAGAAAGCAATCTCGAATGCGTATGGGTACTTTCGGAACATCCTGGACTACTCGAGGGGTCCGGGAGGGGTTATGTCTTGGAGAGAATGTCTTCCGACCGTTGAAATCACTGACCTACTGGCGGCACATGTTAAAACCTGCAAATTTTTCCCCTCTTCTAGATATAAAGAAATGTCTCTCAATATTTTGCATAGGACTTATCTATCGTCCCATAGACGACACTTGATAGGACTTGCTGACACACATACTTGTTGGAAAGGTGGCACTCCTCAGGCAGATATGTTTCACTGTCTGTGGACATGTCCCTTAATCAGACAATTTTGGATTCAGATACGAAATTACTTGACGGCCAATCTGGTAAATTATTGGAGGTTGTCTCCGGAGTGGGCGCTCTTTGTTATTATACCACCGAATCAGCGCCTCTCGTTGGGCAGTAAAAAACTGTTGCTGGCAGTTAGTTTGGCGGCTAGAAAAGCCATCCTGCAGGTGTGGATAGCGAAGGATCCACCAACTCTATCATTATTTAAAGCCAAATTATTCTTCCTCTTTAGGATGGAGTGGATAAGTGTCCTGCTAGAAAAAGACACCAAGATACACAATTTCTTTGAGGTTTGGGAGAGTTATATAACGACCCTGTCAACAGCGGTTAGGAAACAGCTCCACGACTCGTTGTCCAACACAGAATGGTTTCTCACTAGAATGGCTGCGGGGGATCCGCCGATTGTACTTTAAAAGTTAATTGAAGAACAGGGCGCTGTGGGCGGGTTGGGGGGGAAATCGGGTACGGCACGGGTATTGCACATACGTGTATATACATGTGTGTGTATATTTGCTTGATTTTTTTCTTATTGTAATTTCCTTCTTTTATTATATTCGAAAGTACAAATATGGGTCAGTCGACTGAGTTGGATTTCAGATCAGTAAGATAGATGATCTTCAGAGGTCTTGTTACATACCATTGTGATGCTGTTGATTGCTTAGAACAGATTTATCTCTTGACTAAGGACTCAAATGTATTCTTCTTGCTCTGTTTTCTTATAATACCCTTATATCAAAGATTTGAAACACACTGAACATCTATGTATGTATAACATATATTGCTTCAATAAAAAATTTATGTTAAAAAAAAAAGTTCAGCTCCCAAGGTTAAGAAACCAATCTCTGATTTGAACCCAGCCTTGCTGGGAGGTACCATCAGTTCAGACAATGTTTGGGGAATTACCTTGGTCAGACCTCAAGAACTTTGTAAAAATAAGAAGAAGAAAAAGAAATAATTATTGACTCTTGTCTTGATATAAAAAAAATTTCCCCCCCCCCTTGTCTTGTGTCCAGTGGCCACCGTCAAAAGGGGGGGGGGGGCACCGTTACAAGCTGTTGCCACAGCTTGTTTCTGATAGACCAGTGTGTCAGGTTTTTTTTTGTATAGCTTGTTTTGGAAAGTCTGAATTTTGGGGTCCTTTGACCTCTCCTCAAGGGGGGGGGGGGGTACTGTTATGAGTCACGGCTGTGGCTCATTCCTGTTTTGCATTTTGGTTATGTATTTTATGTTATACTTCTGTATATGTTCCCCGTGGGTGTCATGGGGTGTTCAGAGCTCACCCTAAGGGGAGAGGGTACTGTTATGAACCACAGGTAGTGGTTCATTCCTATTCTATGTTTATAGTTGTCTTGCAGGCCAGGATTTCCCGTTGCTCTGGTTTTAGAAGACTCTTGTTTGCTGCCGGTGGTGAGTCTGTGTGATTGCAGCTTGTTCCCATGTGTTCAGCCTCACCTGTCTGTTGATTGCACCTCTCAGTTGTGCAGCAGGGCAGCTGCACGACATAATTAATTAAGACTCTGTTATATTCTGGCTCAGTGCAATTCACAGACGCTGGTGATATTTCCAGAGTTCCAGGGTTCTTGAGTTCTGAGCTATTCCCTGCCAGTTCCTGAGCTCCTGTCTAGCAGTGTCTGTCTAGCTGCTTCCTGTGTCGGTTCCAGTGTCGGTTCCAGTGTCTGATCCCGTGTCCTGCCGTGAAGCCTTCCTGTCCAGAAGTCCTGTGGCTTTGTCTGTTCCTGGTCGAGTATCTGGCTTCTTGGTGTCCACCGGTCTGTCATTTGGGATTCTGTCTGTCCTCCAGTTCTGAGAGCCTGTGTCGGCTACATTGGGGGTTCCCGTCCGTTTGCCAGTATTTGTACCGGTTCCGTGAGTAGCGGCTTTGCAGCGTCCGTCGGCCTAGGCCGCTGTATTCCTTGGTTATATCTGTCACTGGTGTTTTGCAGAGGGTTACGCATATGCTGTCACCGCCGGTACACAACAGTATTGTGCCGGCGTGTGGACAGCATTTCCTTTGTTGTTCTTTTCCTTTGGCGGCGTGCCGCACATATACTTAGTTTTAGGGTTGTTAGTAGCCCCTAGCCTTCTGTTTGCTTTAGTTAGAGGTCCCCTTGTTATTATCCTGTCTCAGTTCACGCCTTGTCTCACTCTAAGACCTGGGGGCATCGGAGTTGGGCAGACCTAATCCGCCCTTCAAACGCGGCTGCCGTGGGCCCAAGAAACCATAATCACTCAGGCGTCAACTGACCACACGGGTGAAACACTGGAGGTAGGGTGCTAGGGGCTATTTCCACACCACACCTTATTTCAGCGTCACGTTCTGGTGCTCTGGACTCACTACGCAACATCTCCCTTGTTCTGAGCACCAGGAACCTAACACACAGCAGGAGCGGGGAGCTGGGGATCTATGAGAATTATATGACAAAAAACACACACAGCGGGGGGTTCCGGACACACAGCGGGAGGGGGGATGGCCGGACACACAGCGGGAGGGGGGAGTCGGACAAACAGCGGGAGGGGGAGGGGAGGTTGGACACACAGCAGGAGGGAGGGGGGCAGCCGGACACACAGCAGGAGGTGGGGAGCCGGGCACACAGCGGGAAGGGAGGGGGGGGTGGCCGGTCACACAGCGGTGGGAGTGGGGGTGGCCGGACACACAGCGGGAGGGGGTGGGGTGGCCGGACACACAGCGGGAGGTGGAGGAGGGAGGGGGGTGGCCGGACACACAGCGGGGGGGAGGAGGGTGGCCGGACATACAGCGGAAGGGGTGGGAGCCGAGCACACAGCGGGGGGGATGTCAGAACTCACCCAGCGCTGCGCTACTGGTACCTTGGTGGAGGACTGGTTCTCTAAATGGTGCTGCTGAAGTGCGGTCTGTGTCTCGATGTTCTAGGACTTCTGGTGCTCTGATCTAGTGATGTAGTGGGTTCTTGTTCTAGGTCTCGCTCTTCATTGCGATGGTGGCAGAGTGTGGCTGTGTCACACTGCAGTGCCATGCGGTGGAGACTCTGTGCCTGGCACAGTGCACTGCAGATACAGCGTGGGAAGGACACAGCAGGAGGAGGGGCTGGCTGGACACACAACGGGAGGAGGGGGTGGAGGAGAGGGGGGTGGCCGGACACACAGCACAGGGGGGAGGAACGGGGGAGCTGGGCACACAGCAGGGGGAGCGTGCACACAGCGGGAGTGGAGGGGAGGCGGGCACACAGCGGGAGCGGGGAGCTGGGGAGCTATGAGAAATATATGACAAAAAAACACACACAGCAGGAGGAGGGGGGTTGGCCGGACACACAGCAGGAGGAGGATGGGGGGTTGGCGGACACACAGCAGGAGGAGGGGATGGCCCTACACACAGCGGGAGGAGGGGGTGGGTGGCCGGACACACAGCAGAAGGGGGGGTGGACGGACACACAGCGGAGGGGTGACCGAACACACAACGAGCGGAAGGGTTGGGGAGGGTTTATGGCCAGACACACAGCGGGAGAGATGGGGAGGGGTGGGAGTGGCCGGACACACAGTGGGAGGGAGGGTGGCCGGACACACAGTGGGAGGGGAGGGGGGTGGTGGCCGGGCACACTGCGGGAGGGGAGGGGAGGGGGGGTGGCCGGGCACACAGCGGGAGGGGAGGGGGGGGGTGGTGGCTGGGCACACAGCGGGAGGGGGATGCGTGGCCTGGACACACAGCGAGAGCAGGGGGGTTGGCCGGATGCACAGCGGGAGGGAGGGGGGGAGTCGGACACACAGCAGGAGGGGGGTCAGACACACAGCAGGAGGGAGAGGGGGGTTTGGACACACAACGGGAGGGAGGGGGGGTGGCCGGACACACAGCGGGAGGGGGTGGGGTGGCCAGATACACAGCGGGAGGAGGGAGAGGGGTTGCAGGTCACACAGCGGGAGAAGGAGGAGGAGGGAGGGGGGTGGCCGGACATACAGCGGGAGGGGTGGGAGCCGGGCACACAGCGGGGGGGCTTTTCAGAACTCACCCAGCGCTGCGCTACTGGTACCTTGGTGGAGGACTGGATCTTTAAATGGTGCTGCTGAAGTGCGGTCTGTGTCTCAATGTCCTAGGACTTCTGGTGCTCGGATCTAGTGATGTAGTGGGTGATTGTTCTAGCTCTCTCGCTCTTCTTTGTGAGTGTGGCTGTGTCAAACTGCAGGGTCGGGTGGTGGGGACTCTGTGCCTGGCAGAGCACCCTGCAGATACAGCGTGCAAGGACACAGCGGGAGGGGGGTTGGACACACAGCAGGGGAGGGGGGGGGGTGGCCAGACACACAGTGGGAGGAGTGGGGGGGGGGGTGGCCGGACACACAGCAAAAGGAGGGGGTGGTGGCCGGACACACAGCGGGAGGAGGGGGGGTTTGGCCGGACACACAGCAGGAGGAGGGGGGTGGCCGGACACACAGTGGGAGGAGGGGGGGTGGCCGGACACACAGAGGGAGGAGGGGGGGTGGCCGTACACACAGCGGGAGGAGGGGGGGGGTTTGGCCGGACACACAGCAGGAGGAGGGGGGGTGGCCGGACACACAGCGGGAGGAGGGGGGTGGCCGGACACACAGAGTGAGGAGGGGGGGTGGCAGGACACACAGCGGGAGGAGGGGGTGGTGGCCGGACACACAGCAGGAGGAGGGGGGGTGGACGGACACACAGCAGGAGGAGGGGGGGTGGACGGACACACAGCAGGAGGAGGGGGGGTGGCCGGACACACAGCGGAGGGGTGGGCGGGAGAGCCAGGCACACAGAACGGGAGTGGGGGAGCCGGGCACACAGAACGGGGGTGGGTGAGCCAGGCACACATAATGGGGGGAGGGGTGTTTCCTGGCACACAGCACATGGGGGAGGACACAGCACAGGGGGGAGGAGCTGGGGAGCCAGGCACACAGCACGGGGGAGGAGTGGGGGTGCCGGGCACACAGCAGGGGGGGCGGGCACACAGCACAGTGGGGAGGAATGGGGAGCTGAGCACACAGCGGTAGAGGGGGCAGGCACACAGCAGGGGTAGCGTGCACACAGAGAGAGTTGAGGGGAGCCAGGCACACAGCGGGAGGGGAGGGGAGTCGGGCACACAGCGGAGCGGGGAGCTATGAGAAATATATGACAAAAAACCACACACAGTGGGGGGGGGGGGTGTTTCCGGACACACAGTGTGGGGGGGTGACCGGACACACAGCGAGCGGGAGGGGGTGGTGGAGGGGTTTTGTGGCCGGACACAGGCACACAGCAGGGGGGGGCGTGCACACAGCGGGAGTGGAGGGGAGCCAGGCACACAGCGGGAGGAGAAGGGAGTCGGGCACACAGCGGGAGCAGGGAGCTGGGGATCTATGAGAAATATATGATAAAAAAAACACACAGCGGGGAGGTGTTTCCGGACACACAGGGAAGGGGGGATGGCCGGACACACAGCGGGAGGGGGGGAGTCGGACAAACAGCGGGAGGGGGAGGGGGGAGCCGGGCACACAGCGGGAGGGGAGTGGGGGTGGCCGGTCACACAGCGGTGGGAGTGGGGATGGCCGGACACACAGCGGGAGGGGGTGGGGTGGCCGGACACACAGCGGGAGGTGGAGGGGGTGGACGGACACACAGCGGGGGGGAGGAGGGTGGCCGGACATACAGCCGAAGGGGTGGGAGCCGAGCACACAGCGGGAGTGCTGTCAGAACTCACCCAGCGCTGCGCTACTGGTACGTTGGTGGGGACTGGTTCTCTAAATGGTACTGCTGAAGTGCGGTCTGTGTCTCGATGTCCTAGGACTTCTGGTGCTCGGATCTAGTGATGTAGTGGGTTCTTGTTCTAGCTCTCGCTCTTCATTGCGATGGTGGCAGAGTGTGGCTGTGTCACACTGCAGTGCCATGCGGTAGAGACTCTGTGCCTGACACAGTGCACTGCAGATACAGCGTGGGAAGGACACAGCAGGAGGAGGGGCTGGTCGGACACACAGTGGGAGGAGGAGGGGGGTTGCCGGACACACAGCGGGAGTGTGGGGCGGGGGGGGGGGGCGGACTGCAGTGCCGGGCGGTGGGGACTCCGTACCTGGCAGAGCGCCCTGCAGATACAGCGTGGGATGGACACAGCAGAAGGAGGGGGGGTGGCCGGACACACTGCGGGAGGGTGTGTGTGGCCGGACACACAGCGGGAGGAGGGGGTGGAGGAGAGGGGGGTGGCCGGACACACATCACAGGGGGGAGGAACGGGGGAGCTGGGCACACAGCAGGGGGAGCGTGCACACAGCGGGAGTGGAGGGGAGGCGGGCACACAGCGGGAGGGGAGGGGAGTTGGGCACACTGCGGGAGGGGAGGGGAGCTGGGGAGCTATGAGAAATATATGACAAAAAAACGCACACAGCGGGAGGAGGGGGGGGGTTGGCCGGACACACAGCAGAGGAGGATGGGGGGTTGGCTGACACACAGCAGGAGGAGGGGGTGGGTGGCCGGACACACAGCGGGAGGGGGGGGGTGACCGGACACACAGCGAGTGGGAGAGGGGAGGGGGGGTGGCCGGACACACAGCGGGAGAAGGTGGGTTGGCCGGAAACACAGCAGGAGGGGGGGGTGGCCGGACACACAGCAGGGGGTGACCGAACACACAGTGAGCGAAAGGGGTGGGGAGGGTTTATGGCCAAACACACAGCAGGAGAGATGGGGTGGGGTGGGAGTGGCCGGACACACAGTGGGAGGGGGGGTGGCCGGACACACAGTGGGAGGGGAGGGTGGTGGTGGCTGGGCACACTGCGGAAGGGGAGGGGGGTGGCCGGGCACACAGCGGGAGGGGAGGGGAGGGGGGGTGGCCGGGCACACAGCGGGAGGGGGGGACGTGGCCTGGACACACAGCAGGAGG
This sequence comes from Pseudophryne corroboree, assembly GCF_028390025.1. Lineage (NCBI taxonomy): Eukaryota > Metazoa > Chordata > Amphibia > Anura > Myobatrachidae > Pseudophryne > Pseudophryne corroboree. Next base: position 180,072,275 of record NC_086454.1, on the reverse strand, counting down.
AGGGGGGTGGACGGATGCTCAGCGGGAGGGAGGGGGGGAGTCGGACACACAGCAGGAGGGGGGTCGGATACACAGCAGGAGGGAGAGGGGGGTTTGGACACACAGCGGGAGGGAGGGGAGGTGGCCGGGCACACAGCGGGAGGGGGGGAGTGGCCGGACACACAGCGGGAGGGGGTGGGGTGACCGGATACACAGCGGGAGGAGGGAGAGGGGTGGCAGGTCACACAGCGGGGGGAGGAGGAGGAGGGAGGGGGGTGGCCGGACATACAGCGGGAGGGGTGGGAGCAGGGCACACAGCAGGGGGGGGGGCTGTCAGAACTCACCCAGCGGTGCGCTACTGGTACCTTGGTGGAGGACTGGTTCTCTAAATGGTGCTGCTGAAGTGCGGTATGTGTCTCAATGTCCTAGGACTTCTGGTGCTCGGATCTAGTGATGTAGTGGGTTCTTGTTCTAGCTATCGCGCTCTTCAATGTGATGGTGGCAGAGTGTGGCTGTGTCAAACTGCAGTGTCGGGTGGTGGGGACTCTGTGCCTGGCAGAGCGCCCTGCAGATACAGCGTGCAAGGACACAGCGGGAGGGGGGGTTGGACACACAGCAGAGGAGAGGGGGTGGCCGGACACACAGCAGGAGGAGGGGGGGGTGGCCGGACACACTGCAGGAGGAGGGGGTGGTAGCCGGAAACACAGCGGGAGTAGGGGGGGTGGTTTGGCCGGACACACAGCAGGAGGAGGGGGGGTGGCCGGACACACAGCTGGAGGGAGAGGAGGCAGCCGGACACACAACAGGAGGGTGGGAGCCGGGCACACAGCGGGAGGGGAGGGGAGGTGGCCGGTCACACAGCGGTGGGAGTGGGGGTGGCCGGACACACAGCGGGAGGGGGTGGGGTGGCCGGACACACAGCGGGAGGTGGAGGAGGGAGGGGGGTGGCCGGACACACAGCGGGGGGAGGAGGGTGGCCGGACATACAGACGAAGGGGTGGGAGCCGAGCACACAGCAGAGGGGGGGTCTGTCAGAACTCACCCAGCGCTGCGCTACTGGTACCTTGGTGGAGGACTGGTTCTCTAAATGGTGCTGCTGAAGTGCGGTCTGTGTCTCGATGTCCTAGGACTTCTGGTGATCGGATCTAGTGATGTAGTGGGTTCTAGCTCTCGCTCTTCATTGCGATGGTGGCAGAGTGTGGCTGTGTCTCCATGCGGTGGAGACTCTGTGCCTGGCACAGTGCACAGCAGATACAGCGTGGGAAGGACACAGCAGGAGAAGGGCTGGTCTGACACACAGCGGGAGGAGGAGGGGGGTTGCCGGACACACAGCGGGAGTGGGGGCGGACATACTGTGTCACACTGCAGTGCCGGGCAGTGGGGGACTCTGTGCCTGGCAGAGCGCCCTGCAGATACAACGTGGGATGGACACAGCAGGAGGAGGGGGGTGGCCGGACACACTGCGGGAGGGGGAGTGTGGCCGGACACACAGCGGGAGGAGGGGGTGTGGCCGGACACACAGCGGGAGGAGGGGGTGGAGGAGCGGGGGGTGGCCGTACACACAGCACAAGGGGGAGGAACGGGGGAGCTGGGCACACAGCAGGGGGAGCGTGCACACAGCGGGAGTGGAGGGGAGGCGAGCACACAGCGGGAGGGGAGGGGAGTTGGGCACACAGCGGGAGCGGGGAGCTGGGGAGCTATGAGAAATATATGACAAAAAAACACACACAGCGGGAGGAGGGGGGGTTGGCCGGATTGGCGGACACACAGCAGGAGGAGGGGGGTGGCCGGACATACAGCTGGAGGAGGGGGTGGGTGGCCGGTCACACAGCGGGAACGGGGGGGTGACCGGATACACAGCGAGTGGGAGAGGGGAGGGGGGTGGCCGGACACACAGCGGGAGGAGGTGGGGTGGCCGGACACACAGCAGGAGGGGGGGGTGGCCGGACACACAGCAGTGGGTGACCGAACACACAGCAAGCGGAAGGGGTGGGGAGGGTTTATGGCCAGACATACAGCGGGAGAGATGGGGAGGGGTGGGAGTGGCTGGACACACAGTGGGAGGGGGGGGGTGGCCGGACACACAGTGGGAGGGGAGGGGGGTGGTGGCCGGGCACACTGCGGGAGGGGAGGGGAGGGGGGTGGCCGGGCAAACAGCGGGAGGGGAGGGGAGGGGGGGTGGCCAGGCACACATCGGGAGGGGGGAGGTGTGGCCTGGACATACAGCGGGAGGAGGGGTGGTGGCCGGATGCACAGCGGGAGGGAGGGGGAGAGTCAGACACACAGCAGGAGGGGGGGGTCGGACACAGAGCAGGAGGGAGAGGGGGGTTTGGACACACAACGGGAGGGAGGGGAGGAGGCCGGGCACACAGCGGGAGGGGGGGGGGGGTGGCCGGACACACAGCGGGAGGGGGTGCGGTGGCCGGATACACAGCGGGAGGAGGGAGAGGGGTGGCAGGTCACACAGCGGGGAAGGAGGAGGAGGGAGGGGGTGGCCGGACATACAGCGGGAGGGGTGGGAGCCGGGCACACAGCGGGGGGGGGGGGCTGTCGGAACTCACCCAGCGGTGCGCTACTGGTACCTTGGTGGAGGACTGGTTCTCTAAATGGTGCTGCTGAAGTGCGGTCTGTGTCTCAATGTCCTAGGACTTCTGATGCTTGGATCTAGTGATGTAGTGGGTGATTGTTCTAGCTCTCTCGCTCTTCATTGTGATGGTGGCAGAGTGTGGCTGTGTCAAACTGCAGTGTCGGGTGGTGGGGACTCTGTGCCTGGCAGAACGCCCTGCAGATACAGCGTGCAAGGACACAGCGGGAGGGGGGGTTGGACACACAGCAGGGGAGGGGGGGTGGCCGGACACACAGCGAGAGGAGTGGGGGTGGCCGGACACACAGCAGGAGGAGGGGGTGATGGCCGGACACACAGCGGGAAGAGGGGGGGGAGATGGCCGGACACACAGCGGGAGGGGGGGAGTCGGACAAACAACAGGAGGGCGTGTTGGACACACAGCAGGAGTGGGGGAGCCGGGCACACAGCGGAAGGGGAGGGGAGGGGGGGGTAGCAGGTCACACAGCCGTGGGAGTGAGGGTGGCCGGACACACAGCGGGAGGGGGTGGGGTGGCCGGACACACAGCGGGAGGTGGAGGAGGGAGGGGGGTGGCCGGACACACAGCGGGGGGAGGAGGGTGGCCGGACATACAGCGGAAGGGGTGGGTGCCGAGCACACAGCGGGGGGGGGGCTGTCAGAACTCACCCAGCGCTGCGCTACTGGTACCTTGGTGGAGGACTGATTCTCTAAATGGTGCTGCTGAAGTGCAGTCTGTGTCTCGATGTCCTAGGAATTCTGGTGCTCGGATCTAGTGATGTAGTGGGTGATTGTTCTAGCTCTCGCTCTTCATTGCGATGGTGGCAGAGTGTGACTGTGTCACACTGCAGTGCCATGCGGTGGAGACTCTGTGCCTGGCACAGTGCACTGCAGATACAGCGTGGGAAGGACACAGCAGGAGGAGGGGCTGGTCGGACACACAGCGGGAGGAGGAGGGGGCTTGCCGGACACACAGCGGGAGTGTGTGTGTGTGTGTGGGGGGGGGGCGGACATACTGTGTCACACCGCAGTGCCGGGCGGTGGGGACTCTGTGCCTGGCAGAGCGCCCTGCAGATACAGCGTGGGATGGACACAGCAGGAGGAGGGGGGGGGGGGTGGCCGGACACACTGCGGGAGGGTGTGTGTGGCCGTACACACAGAGCGGAAGGAGTGGGGAGGATTTATGGCCAGACACACAGCGGGAGAGATGGGGAGGGGTGGGAGTGGCCGGACACACAGTGAGAGGGGGGGGGGTGGCCGGACACACAGTGGGAGGGGAGGGGGGGTGGTGGCCGGGCACACTGCGGGAGGGGAGGGGAGGGGGGGTGGCCGGGCACACAGCGGGAGGGGAGGGGGCGTGGTCTGGACACACAGCGGGAGGAAGGGGATGGCCGGATGCACAACGGGAGGGAGGGGGGATTCGGACACACAGCAGGAGGGGGGTCGGACACACAGCAGGAGGGAGAGGGGGGTTTGGACACACAGCGGGAGGGAGAGGAGGTGGCTGGGCACACAGCGGGAGGGGGGGTGGCCGGACACACAGCGGGAGGGGGTGGGTTGGCCGGATACACAGCGGGAGGAGGAAGAGGGGTGGCAGGTCACACAGCGGGAGGAGGAGGAGGGAGGGGGTTGGCCGGACATACAGCAGGAGGGGTGGGAGCCGGGCACACAGCGGGTGGGGGGGGGGCTGTCAGAACTCACCCAGCACTGCACTACTGGTACCTTGGTGGAGGATTGGTTCTCTAAATGGTGCTGCTGAAGTGCGGTCTGTGTCTCAATGTCCTAGGACTTCTGGTGCTTGGATCTAGTGATGTAGTGGGTGATTGTTCTAGCTCTCTCGCTCTTCATTGTGATGGTGGCAGAGTGTGGCTGTGTCAAACTGCAGTGTCGGGTGGTGGGGACTCTGTGCCTGGCAGAGCGCCTGCAGATACAGCGTGCAAGGACACAGCGGGAGGGGGGGTTGGACACACAGCGGGGAGGGGGGGTGGCCGGACACACAGCGGGAGGAGTTGGGGTGGCCGGACACATAGCAGGAGGAGGGGGGTGGTGGCCGGACACACAGCAGGAGGTGGAGGAGGGAGGGGGGTGGCCGGACACACAGCGGGGGGAGGAGGGTGGCCGGACATACAGCGGAAGGGGTGGGAGCTGAGCAGACAGCGGGGGGTGTGGGGGTGTGGGGGGGCTGTCAGAACTCACCCAGCGCTGCGCTACTGTTACCTTGGTGGAGGACTGGTTCTCTAAATGGTGCTGCTGAAGTGCGGTCTGTGTCTCGATGTCCTAGGAATTCTGGTGCTCGGATCTAGTGATGTAGTGGGTTCTTGTTCTAGCTCTCGCTCTTCATTGCGATGGTGGCAGCGTGTGGCTGTGTCACACTGCAGTGCCATGCGGTGGAGACTCTGTGCCTGGCACAGTGCACTGCAGATACAGCGTGGAAAGGATACAGCAGGAGGAGGGGCTGGTCGGACACACAGCGGGAGGAGGAGGGGGGTTGCCGGACACACAGCGGGAGTGGGGGGAGGGGTGGCTGGACATACTGTGTCACACTGCAGTGCCGGGCGGTGGGGACTCTGTGCCTGGCGGAGCACCCTGCAGATACAGCATGGGATGTACACAGCAGGAGGAGGGGGGGTGGCCGGACACACTGCGGGAGGGTGTGTGTGGCCGGACACACAGAGCGGAAGGGGTGGGGAGGATTTATGGCCAGACACACAGCGGGAGAGATGGGGAGGGGTGGGAGTGGCCGGACACACAGTGAGAGGGGGGTGGCCGGACACACAGTGGGAGGGGAGGGGGGTGGTGGCCGGGCACACTGCGGGAGTGGAGGGGGGGTGGCCGGGCACACAGCGGGAGGGGAGGGGGGCGTGGCCTGGACACACAGCGGGAGGAGGGGGGGTGGCCGGATGCACAAAGGGAGGGAGAGGGGGAGTCGGACACACAGCAGGAGGGGGGTGGGACACAGCAGGAGGGAGAGGGGGGTTTGGCCACACAACGGGAGGGAGGGGAGGTGGCCGGGCACACAGCGGGAGGGGGGTGGCCGGACACACAGCGGGAGGGGGTGGGGTGGCCGGATAGACAGCGGGAGGAGGGAGAGGGGTGGCAGGTCACACAGCGGGGGGAGGTGGAGGAGGGAGGGGGGTGGCCGGACATACAGCGGGAAGGATGGGAGCCGGGCACAAATTGGGGGGGGGGCTGTCAGAACTCACCCAGCGCTGCGCTACTGGTACCTTGGTGGAGGACCTTGGTGCCTGGCAGAGCACCCTGCAGATACAGCGTGCAAGGACACAGCGGGCGGGGGGGTTGGAAACACAGCAGGGAAGAGGGGGTGGCCGGACACACAGCGGGAGGAGGGGGGGTGGCCGGACACACAGCAGGAGGAGGGGGTGGTGGCCGGATACACAGCGGGAGGAGGGGGGTTTTGGCCAGACACATAGCAGGAGGAGGGGGGGTGGCCGGACACACAGCGGGAGGAGGGGTGGTGGCTGGACACACAGCGGGAGGAGGGGTGGTGGCAGGACACACAGCGGGAGAAGTGGGTGGTGTCCAGACACACAGCGGGAAGAGGGGGGGGTTTGGCCGGACACACAGCAGGAGGAGGGGGGTGGCCGGATACACAGCGGGAGAGGGGGGGTGGTCGGACACACAGCGGGAGGAGGGGGTGGCCAGACACACAGCGGGGGAGGGGGGGTGGCCGGACACACAGCGGGGGGAGGGGGGGCGGCCGGACACACAGCGGGAGGAGGGGGTGGCCGGACACACATCGGGAGGAGGGGGTGGCCGGACACACAGCGGGAGTAGGAGGGGTGGCCGGACACACAGCAGGAACAAAGGTCGACACACCTTAGGTCGACATCAATTGGTCGACACACCTTATGTCGACATGGACAAAAGGTTGACATGGACAAAAGGTCGACAGGGACAAGGTCGGCATGGAAAAAGGTCAACATGAGTTTTTTATGTTTTTTTGGTGTCGTTTTCTTTGTAGAGTGACCGGGAACCCCAATTAGTGCACCGCGTCGCTACACTAGCTACATAAACAGAGCCCTCAAACTAGCTCGTGTGGGTGGTGCGACACAACTATGCACAACTTAAACAACACATACACTTTGCCCTGCACGGTAACCACATACATCACACTATCGGAATACAAGATCAAACGGTGCTGTCCCTTTTTAATCCCTACCTGCCGCTGGAAGGGGGTGGGCACCGCACGGCCTACCCACCTCCTGTGCCTTCCCTCATGTGGGCCTCAGCTCTGCCTTCCTAAATACCTCGGGGTGGCCTGGGCCTAGTGCCCAGGGCCACCTGTACTCACCTCGGGGGCTCTTATTCACTGGGCCTAGCGCCCCCTAGCTGCACACAGGCCGGAGGCCTGATTTCACCCACGGGCCTAGCGCCCGCCTAACTTGTTGCCCGTTGGGTGACCTGGGCCTTGTGCCCAGGGTCACCTTATATATACCTACTCGGCCAAAATACCCTAGGGCCTAATGCCCTCTAACGCCGCACAGGCCTATCGCCTGATATGCCCCCGGGCCTAGTGCCCGCCTAACTGGTGCCACAGGGGTAGGGTGGCTTGGGCCTAATGCCCAAACCACCTAATCAGAAAATGACCCCCACTCTCCTACCTGTGCCACAGGCCTAGTGCCTGACTTGTGCCCTCGGGCCTAATGCCCGTCCCTGGTGGTCGAGGGAGGAAAAGGGGAGGGGGTGAAGGATGCCTCACCGAGGCCTCACCTGATCCACGGGGTCTCCGGCACTCTCCTCTGCTGCTGACCCGTCCTGGCCAGCGGCGCCGCCGTCTCTCCTCCGCGTCCAGCCGCCGCTGGACATCTTCCTCCTGCAGGCCGACGTCTTCCGGCCTCTTCAGCGGCCACCGGAGCTCTTCTCCCCACGGCTGCCGTCTTCTTCGTCCACGCCGTCTGGGCTCCCCGTCCGGCTCTTCTTCTCTCCTCCGCGCGGCGTCTTCTTTCCTCTTCACGCTCTTCCGCGTGCGCGGTCTCCCTTCTCGGTCCCGCCCGGCGTCTGACGTCAGACGCCGGGGGCGGGGCCTATGACGCGGCGAGCGCCGATTGGCTCGCCGCGTCTCTCCCTGATTGGCCGCCGCTCCGGGAGCCGCGATTGGCTCCCGGAGGGCGCCAACATTCAAACCCCTCTGCAGCCTCTGGTCCGGTGCAGGGTAAAGGGTAATCCCTGCACCGGACACCCGCCGCCGCCACGCACCCAGCGCTGCCGATGTGCCCGTAGGGCACATCTCTACATTGATCTTTGCAATGTAGTCTCCTCCCCTCCAATTAGGGTGTACCTCCTGAATCCCTATAAATTTGAGTGATAGGGGGTCACTGTTGTGATGGTCCTTAAAATGTTTTGATAGGTTGTGTTCTTCTAGCCCCTTTTTGATGTTCCGAATGTGTTCACTAATTTTTGTTTTCAAGGGGCGTATGGTACGTCCTACATATTGTTTGGTGCATCCACACTCCAGTAGGTAGATGACACCTTTACTATTGCAGGTTATTCTCTCTTTGATGTTGTAGGTTGTGTGTGTATTGGTGGAACTAAAGTGGGTCACATGTTTCGTGCTGCGTATTCTCCTATTTTTGCATCCTATGCATGTCCCACAGTAATAAAACCCTGATTTGGGTTCACGATTTATCTGTGAACCCATAGACCTATACAAGAGCTATCACCATATCACATATATTTGGCTATATCTAACCCAAGGGTACTCACAGACAAACTATTTTCACATAGACAAGCAAAACTAGCAGCTAGGACTGAGCGCTACACTTCAATTTAACTGTATCTACAGTCAGCCCGATGTCTGAACCCACGTCAAGCAAGATGGGCACTCTTCTTTACCCGTTTCAACTTTAAACTTAGTTACCGTCCATGGTCCCTCGTTCCTTGAGTTCTGAAGAACCCTCTGACCGTTCAAAAGAACAATACATCTTAGACTCCACCTCTTTTTCAGCAACCAATGCCTCTCCACTTCCTCCTCCAGGAAAGATCTTCGTTGCTCCAAATCTTCGCAAGAGACTGCTTACATGGGCTCACTCCTCCTCCTTCATGGGCCATGCGGGTGGTCATAAAACGCTCAAATTCATTCAACGCTCCTACTGGTGGCCTCATCTCAGGACTGATGTTCAGGAATTCGTGGCTGCCTGTCCAAAGTGTCCTCAGCATAAAAGTCCCAAAGGTCCTCCAGCCAGGTTACTTCATCCGCTACCTGTGCCACAAAGACCATGGACACATATTTCTATGGACTTTATTACGGATTTGCCTGCGTCTGGCGGACGGAACACCGTATGGGTCATAGTTGATCGATTTTCTAAAATGGAACACTTTGTTCCCCTGGCCAGTCTTCCATCAGCATCCCAGCTGGCAAAATTATTCATAGCAGAGATTTTTCGACTCCATGGTTTACCACAGGAAATCATATATGATAGAGGTCCCCAGTTTGTGGCCAAGTTTTGGAGATCCCTATGTTCTGCTCTTGGCGTGAAATTGAAATTCTCCTCAGGATATCATCCAAACGGATGGTCAAACAGAAAGAGTGAACCAGGACCTGGAGACATTTCTGCGTTTATTCATATCCTCCTCTCAGGACGACTGGCTGGACTTCCTCCCATTTGCAGAATTTGCCCATAACAATCTTTATCACTCTGCCACAAAATCTTCTCCATTTTTCATTAATTATGGTTATCATCCGAAAGTTCCTGACTTCCAACTTCTGCCTACACTCGAGGTTCCTGCTGCAGAGTCTACACTTCGACAATTTACTGAAACCTGGAGACAAATTCACAAGGCCTTGCTCAAGACATCCAAGAAGTATAAGACCTACGCAGATCTGAAGCGAAAAGCGGTACCAAGTCTTAAAGTGGGAGATCGGGTTTGGGTTTCCACACGTAACCTAAGATTGAAGGTTTCTACTAAGAGGTTTGCTCCCAGGTTTATTGGGCCCTACCCAATCGAAAAAGTTTTGAATCCTGTGGCTTACAAGGTGAAGTTACCTCCACATTTAAGAATCCCTAACGCTTTTCATATTTCGCTCTTAAAACCGTTGGTACTCAATCGATTCAGAGCTGCTCTGCCTAAATCACCCAAGATCCAGTCAACACAAGGAGACGAATTTGAGATTCATAAGATCCTCGACTCCCGCAAACGATACGGTCGCCTCCAGTACCTAGTTGATTGGAAGGGATATGGACCTGAGGAAAGGTCCTTGGTAGAGGCAGAGGATGTCCATGCCCCAAGACTTCTTCGGACATTTCATGCCAAATTTCCAGCTAAACCTTATAGGTGTCCGGAGTCCACCCGCAAAGGGAGGGAGGGTACTGTCAGCGTCCGGGGTCTTACCGGAACGCTGGGGCCACGGGGCGGGCTTCACGGGCGGCTGGGCAGCGGCAGTGGAGGGCTGCGGCGCTGGGTTCAGGGGTACAGGCAGCGGTAATGACGCTGAGGGGGTCCGCTCATGGCGGCGGGACCACTGCAGCGGCTCCCTCTCGCTAAACCGTTGCCTAGGAGACCAGGGGCAGTGAGCAGCATGTTGCCAGAAAAGGTCTGCATTACTGGGCGCCGCCATGTTGGAGACCAAGTTTCTGACATAATTCCTGTTCCTAGGTTTCCAGCCAATCCAGGGAGACTTCTTCCTATAAAAGGGGGCTGGTTTAGGACTGGGACGCCAGTGCTTCAAGTTACAACCCTGTTGTAGGTGCTTTAGCCTGTGCTCCCAGGATTCCTGCTGTATTCTGGTACTTCTAACCCTGCTTTGCCAGTTCTCAGTTGCTGCTGCAGTCTTGCCGTTCCTAGCCTGCTGCTGCCCGTGGAGACGCTCTTGGAAAACCTGGTTCAGTAAGACCCTTTGGTCACGGACGACCCTGGGTCTCTTGCCTTGTCCTCCAAGCCACAGTCCGCAGATTCTTGCTTCCAGCCAAGTCCTCGAACCACCGTTCAGTCCTCAGCTCGTTATCTCCAGCTTCATCTTTCAAGCCACAGTCTACAGTTCTCAGTCTCCAGTCACGACCCAAACTACCATCCACAGTTCTCAGCTCCTCTACCGCAGTTTCACCTTATAAGTCACAGTCCACGGTTCTTGTCTTCAGCCTCGTTTTTACCCTGAGTCACAGTTCCGCAGTTCTTTGTCTACTACCACTTTCTCAAGTCACTGTTCACCAACCTCAGTTTTCTACCTCAGCTCTGTACATAATAAATACTTTCCATTGACTCTCAAACCCCACCTACATCCTTCATTGCTCCGTGCTCCATGCAAAGGAACTATATCCAACCCCCTCATCTTGTTCTTCCACAGCCTGCTACCTCCTTGGGAAAATCTCAGCTGCCGGATCCCCAAACTTTGCTAGACGTTACAGCCAGTAGATAAAGGGGGCAAAACTTTTTTTTTAAGTATGTAAGTGAAAGGAGAACATCAAATGGAGGAATAATAAGACTTAAGACAGAGAGTGAGCATTTGGTGGAGGGAGATTAGGCAATAGCAGATCACCTAAATAATTATTTTTGCTCAGTATTTAATACAGAAGAAGGGATGGGTCCACAGTTAAGTTGCAAGGACATTCATAAAAATAAGGCTGATGAAAGTACATTTACAGAAGAGAAGGTCCTAACACAACTTTCAAAACTAAAAGAGGATAAATCAATGGGACCAGATGAGATACACCAAAGGATACTCATAGAGCTAAAAGATGTGCTGGTGACACCTTTAACAGAATTATTTAACCAGTCACTAAATACAGGTGCTATTTACAGAGGACTGGAAAAGAGCAAATGTAGTTCCACTGCACAAAAGTCGAAGCAAGGAAGAAGCAAGTAACTACAGACCAGTAAGCCTTACATCAGTACTAGGGAAAGTGATGGAAAAACTATTAAAAGAAAGAGTTGTGGAATATCTTAAATCAAACAACTTACAGGATCTAAAACAGCATGGATTTACTGGTGGGAGATCATGCCAAACAAATCTTATTGACTTTTTTTGGCTCTGTGACGAAAATAATAGATTAAGGGGGAGCTGTAGATGTAGCATATTTAGACTTTAGTAAGGCATTTGACACTGTCCCACATCGCAGACTGCTAAATAAACTTGAAAGCGTGGGGGTGGATTATAAAACAGTTAAATGGATAAGAATCTGGTTGCAGGGTTGGGGGCGTGACCTGGCTGTGGTGGAGAGTGGAAGTGCTTCTCTCCAGCTCCTGTAAATGTTGCCCTTCTACTGCCTTTTACCCATCCTCCCCGGTCCCTGGATACTCCATTTTGCCCTCTGAGTCCTCTACTGTGTTGTTATAGCCGCTGTGGGGGACCCGCTAGTCGGGGAGTGCTTTTCAGCACTCCTGTGGATTGCGGCCTTCCCCCAGCGTGAAACCGAGGCCTGGAGTTTGAGGACGACCCGGGCCGGAGTTCCGGAAGTGGGGCTCCGTCGCAGCTTGGCACCCAGCAGATCCCATCAGCCTCCCGAAGCACTGCCCGGCTCCCCTGCACCCTCCCCGGATGACCGAGGGCTGAATCCGGGCGTGAGGGTGAGTCTGCTCTGACACCGGAGCTCCGGCAGCGATCTCCATACCCGCTGTCCCCCGGAACCGCCAGGCCGCTTGCTGCGTCTCGCCCCCCTTACCTCCTCCTTCCCCTCGGCAGCCTGGGTCCCGCGGCCCTGTGCGGCTGGCCGCTCGGGCTTCACGGACCTACCCGCCGGCGCCCGCTTTCCTCCTGCTCCTCTACACAGCTGGTCTCGGAGCTCCGTTGACGGGTGCCGTGGCCGGGCCCTGGTCCCCCGAGGTGCAGGTACTTGCAATATATGTTTAAGGGGGTGGAATGGGCTTCAGTGCTTCCCCGGCTGCTGCTTTAGTTCTGCTCCTCTGAGGCCCGGGGACACATTTGCGGCCACAGCTACAATACCCGGCTGGGCCCCCCTTCTTGCCATCTGCTCTAGCCGGCAGTACCCCCCTTGTTGGATACCTGGTCGGGTCAAAGGACGCTCTGAGCCCCCTGAGGCGGCCCACCACCGTCAACGCAGCCCTCACCCCTGCTGCCTGGCTGACCATCTCACTCCGCCTGGTTCCTGCTTCTGGGGGGTTGGTGGGAATCCCGCACTGCTCAGCTCCTCGTACCCCTCAATACCGGGGTACCCTCGTGGGACACTACGCAGGGGCTCCAGCTCCATTAAGACACTCCTTCTCTGGGGAGGTGTGACCTGGCGGCTGAGGAGAGTGGCAGCAGAACCCCCAGGCTCCCGTCTTTTTGGCCAAAATTCTCTCCCTGCCCCTTCCTACCAGCCCTTTAGTTCCATACACCTTCCCCTCACCCTTACCTACCCCCCGAAGTGGACTGGTTAGCGCCGCGGAGCCGGGGAGTATTGGAAAACGCTCCTGCGGGTTGTGGCCTACCTCCACTCTAAGACCGGGACCTCAATTTCTGATCCTACCTGGAGGGAGAACCGGAAGCTCCGAACCTGCGGCCGCTCGTCGCAGCACTTCTGACGGGACCACCGCTGACGCTGTCCCCTTGGCACTGGACCGATATCTGCAGCTGAAGCCCCTACACCACCGGTGAAGGCGCCTGTTAATACTGCTGCCGCACATAAGCCTGGAGCAGCTAAGGCATCGGCGCTCCTCCCGGGCTGTTCCCCTGTTGAGGGATTCTCTGCACTCCAGCTGCACTGGGGATCCTGTGGGTGCCTAACCTGAGACAAGGTGCATGAAGGCGGCATAACCTTCTGTACCCAGCCTACCTGGAATACAGATTGCAGAACCTGCTTGCACTACTGCCCGTGGCTGAGACGGCCATAAAAATGCTTTAATACTTACCATGTGTACCTGGGCCACTGGATGAGAGGTTGGGCTACGATTTGCCCCAGCTGCAGGGATAGCACCTGACAGAGTTACGGCTCCATTATTGTGACACTTAGATCCACGTATCCTCGAACCACTCTCATGATGATTCAATACATTATAATAAAATACTACGCGTGCCATAATAAGGTAGCTGGACTTTATATGTAATATTCCTTGGCACCTTCCTCCCAACTCCGATGTTGGTGTACCTGAAGCTAACATATTCGTACCCCTCTGGTGGCCGCTGCTGTTGGCTACTTGCTCTACACTAACTGAAGCTTGGAATAAGTCGCAATTTGGACCTCGGTTAATCTCTACGAACTCACTGCGGCTCCCGCCTCCGCCCTTCGAGCTCCCTAAAGCCTGAAATACTTGCTTTCCCATCTCCATAAGAGCCTGGGATGGAGCGGTAAGTCAGCAACTTGACCTGCCTGGGCGGCTTGACTACTATACAACCTACGGACTGTGTCCTCTCTTCAATAATTTTTTCCTCCTTTTTTCTTTTTTTCCCCCACTACTATCCCCCTTTTATTTTATATATTCCATTATGTCCAAAAACAAGAAAGTAACGCAAGCACCGTCTAACTTCTTTGGCTCAAAGTCTAAGGGCCCGCAGAATCCCAACATGGCCACAAGCTCTCCTCCCTCTCCGTGCTCTTCAGAAGCGGGTATCGATCCCCAGATTCAGGCGGTAATGTCGAGCATACTGGATGGAGTGCAGTCTGCGTTCAAACAGGAACTTTCTAACGCTATCGCAGAATTTAAATCGGACCTGACAGCTCTCGGCAACCGAACGGATGCATTGGAAACAAAGACTGATGATCTCTGCAGCTCCCAACACCGCCTCGACAGAGAACTCATTAGGTTGCACGAGGAAATGGAGACTCTCAAAGAGCGACAGGAGGACCAGGAAAATCGCTCGCGTAGAAATAACTTACGAATACGCAATGTCCCAGAATCGGTCCTCGGCCCATCACTGCCGTCATTCTTGAGAGAATTCTTCACACACCTCGTACCAGATCTCACAGACGAAGAGTGTCTATGTGATAGGGCCCATAGAGCACTTCGTGCAAAACCGTCTCCCGCTCAACCACCCAGGGATGTCATTGTTCGTTTCCACTATTTCCGCTCAAAAGAGAAAATCCTATCTTCTGTCCGGGACTCCCCAGAGATCCTGTTTAAAGGTATGCAGTTACAGATCTTTCAGGATCTGGCTCCCTCCACTATCCAAAAACGACGGGACCTCCAATCGGTCACCAGGGTCCTGCGACAGCACCAGATTAGATACAGATGGGGATTCCCCTTTCAACTCCACGTCTCAGTCAACAACTCTGTTCACTCTGTCAAGACTCTGACCCAAGGACAGGAGTTGCTGGCAAAGCTGGACCTTCTCCCAGTATGATCTGCAGACGACCTGGCGACCTCATCGTCTAAATCGCCACACCCTCAACCTCCCCTTCCTGACTGGACAAGAGTGACCCGCCAGCGCACTATGGACAGAGATCCTCCCTGACCTGGGGGGACTCCCCGCAGTGGTTTGCCCACTAAATGTCGGAGCAGCACCCCCGTGCCGCGTGAAGAGCGAAGGCTGCGGAGGATTTGACCTCCGTCCAAAACTCAATGTTGTATCTATTTTCTGTTACTGCTGTTATAGTTAAGTTAAATCAACTTGTACTCCCGTGATATCCCCCCCCCTCCTTTTTTTCCCCTTTTTTTTTTTCCTCTCCCTTTATTATTCCCCCCCCTTTAATTTTTTGTTTATGTATTTATTGCCTGGACACAGTCCTATATGTTCTATATTATATTATGTTCTTTACAGATATAAAGTGGCCATGACCACTCTCAACCCTTGTGGCCCGGGTAGTCTACCCTCTCTCACATGGTACCTCAGTTACCCCCCTACAATCCCTTTCTGTTGTATACATTGTTACTTAAACTGTTTTCTTTGCGGTCCCTGAATGGGACCCACAATTTCAGGGATTTTTCCCCGTTTGGGTTTTCTCTACTCTACGTTCTTCCCCTTCTCCTTTTTCTTGTGGCTTCTGTTTGACCTTTCCGCTCCTTCTCTTTCTCTGTCCCGAGGGGTGGCCTCCTCCTGACTCAAATGGTCCTTTATTGGATCAGGATTTGCGATATGTCATACTCCCCCATGTGAATCGCCATGTCCCTTAAAATCTTCTCAGTCAATGTAAATGGCCTGAACTCCCCTAGGAAGCGTACTGTGTTTCTGAGTGCTTGTAGGCGAGAGAAAGTCGACATAGCATTCCTTCAGGAAACACATCTCACGGGTTCTCATGCTCAACTTAAGGGTAAATGGTTCTCCCAGTCTTACTTTGCCTCGGCAGACTGTAAAAAACGTGGTGTAGCCATTTTAATTCACCGTAATATTCCGTTTATCCACTCTAGGACTGTGACGGACCCGGACGGACGGTTTCTTATGGTGATGGGTACCCTCCACTCTGTGGCTCTCTCTTTTTGGTCTCCACTTACGCTCCCAACCAAGACCAATCTCTGTTCTTTGACTCTCTCTCTAAGCGCTTGTCACGAGAAGCACAGGGAAGCATTATCATGGGTGGTGATTTTAATACCATCATCGACCCGTTGTTAGACAGATCTGGCCCTCCACCTCACGCTTCCACGATGTCCCTGCCTCGGGCCTCCCGCACTCTCACTGCCACCATGAAACACCACGGCCTCTGCGACACCTGGCGATCCCAACACCCCCACACCAAAGATTTTACCCATTTCTCGGCCCCACATCAACACTATTCCAGGATCGATATGATCCATATCTCCTCTGCCCTTGTACCACTGATCTCTGATGCGGGTATCAGGCCACTGACATGGACAGACCATGCTGGGGTCTACATTCTCATAGATATATACCGTTCACCTCGTAGGAAATATAAATGGCGGCTTGACGATTCGCTTTTGCAACACCCTTCTGCACTGGAGGAAATTCGACTAGCAATCACACACTACTTCACCGAAAATATGTCTCCTGACATCTCGCTTAGTGTCCTGTGGGAAGCTCACAAGGCCACGATTCGCGGCGCTTTGCTGGCGAAATCGTCGGCAATTAGGAGAAAAGTGACGCAGGAGATCACCTCACTCGAATCAGAAATAGCCACCTTACTAGCTAGGCATAAAGCATCCCCCGACGCTGCCCTCCTCTCTCAGATCGACTCCCTTCGGGATCAACTTAATACCCTCCTCTCTAACCGTGCAGCACTAATTCTCCGGAAGCTGCAGCAACACTTTTATGATAAAATGGATAAGATAGACTCCCTACTGGCCAACAAACTACGTCGTAAAAAAGCGCTGGGCGCAATAGATAAGTTGTACTCGCCACAAAGGGGAACCTATACCTATGACCGTGAAGTGATGACCAAGGATTTCCGCTTGTTTTATAGCTCCCTTTATAACTTGTCTGACCCGCCCCCTCTGTCTCCTGACGGGGTTGGAGGAGTACACTCATACTTGTCTGATACCCCCCTTCCAGCCCTATCTGACACTCAGTTAGACACCCTTAATAGTCGGATCTCAGAGGAGGAGACAATAGCCGCTATACGCTCTATGCGTTCGTCGGCCGCTCCAGGGCCGGATGGTTTCACAGCCCAGTATTATAAAATGTTTGCGAAAGAGCTGGCCCCACACCTATCCTCTTTATTTAACGATATTCTTGAGGGAGCCTCCTTTCTGCCGGAGACGACCCGGGCCGACATAGTGGTAATCCCAAAGCCTGATAAAGACCCGACCAGTTGTTCAAATTATAGACCAATCTCACTATTGAATGTCGACCTGAAGATATATGCGAAAATATTAGCCAACCGCCTGGCTCTCCTGATGCCCGGCCTGGTCCATCCGGACCAGGTCGGCTTCATTCCTGGACGCCAGGCGTCCGACAACACTAGAAGGGCTATAGATCTAATATACTCTATTCAAAAACGGAAATCTCCCGCACTCATTTTGGCTCTTGACGCAGAGAAGGCTTTCGACCGCATTTCATGGTCTTTTGCCTTCGCAGTCCTTGGCAAAATGGGATTCTCTGGATAATTTCTAGAGGGGATTAAAGCACTCTACCGTTCCCCTTCGGCCCAGGTTTTGGTTAACAGTATTTCATCAGCCAGTTTTGGGATTGCCAATGGCACCAGGCAGGGATGCCCCCTCTCCCCTTTAATTTTCGCACTAGTTATGGAACCCCTTGCAGCAAAGATCCGTAATAACACCACTATCCACGGAGTCTCCACAGGCCTATCCGAACACAAGATAGCGTTATATGCTGATGATGTCCTGATTTCCCTCACAAATCCAGCCCAGTCCCTCCCCTCACTATTAACTGAGATCCGTTCATATTCACAGTTTTCCGGTTATAAAATTAATGTTAACAAAACAGAGGTCCTTAACTTTCATATCCCGGCAGCTCTCAAACAAGACCTTCAAACTATCCTTCCCTGTAACTGGTATACAAAGAAAATCAAGTGCCTCAGTGTGTACTTGACCCATCATCACCACCAACTTTTCCAAGCAAATTACCCCCGCTTATTGCAGAAAATTAAGGATTATTTGTTGGAATGGTCCAGCTACTTCATCTCATGGATAGGCAGAATAAACTCTGTCAAGATGAGTGTGCTCCCCCGACTTCTGTATTTGTTTCAGACTCTCCCGATATATGTTCCTACCTATGTTTTTAAGACCCTGCAATGCCAATCCTCCTTTTTTATCTGGAATCGTAAGCGCCCCCGCGTCAGGCTTAAATTGCTTCAGCGCCCCTCCAGAGGTGGGGGGCTGGGTATCCCGGACTTTAGGAAATACTTCTATGCTGCGCAACTCTCTCAATGTGCACAATGGTGCAACGAGGGCGGGATGCGGAAAGTTTGGGTGGGGATTGAGGCTGGGGAGACGGGTCTAGCTACACTATCTTCCCTACTCTGGCTCCGCCGGAACCAGCGCCCCCGTATGGCCCTCTCACATCCTGTGGTAAGTCGCTCATTAGCGACATGGTACCTGACCAACAGACGGTTCATTTTGGCCCCGTACCCATCCCCGTTAATTGCGTTATTTCACAACCCAGCTTTCCCTCCGGGTATGTGTAGAGCCTCGTATACATCCTGGCGCTCGAGCGGTATGCTATATGTTAATGACATCACCTCCAACGCTACCTTCCCACAATTTGCAGATATTCGAGAAGGAACAGTAATCCCTCCCTCGGACTTTTTCCGTTATCTGCAAATCAGACATTTCCACTCCACCATCACCACTACCCTTCTACACAGACAATTATCTCCCTTCGAATACATTAGCTGGAAACGCACCAATACTAAGCGCCTCATTTCAGATATTTATGCTTTATTTAGCGACCACCCCACTTCGTCCCGGGCCCCCCATGAGTTAGCATGGGAAAAGGAGTTGGGTTTCACTATAGCAAAAGAAGACTGGGTGGATATCTGGAATAATGCGGCCTCCAGTTCCATATGTGTAAGAATTAAAGAAAATATCTACAAATTACTCTATCGCTGGTATTATGTCCCTTCCCGTCTACACGCTATGTTTCCCGACACTCCGGATAGATGCTGGAGGGGCTGTGCGGCCGTTGGCTCGTTCTTGCACATATGGTGGACCTGCCCAAAAATTTTTAAGATTTGGCGTGAGCTTATTACTTTGCTCTCGCGCTTATTTGACACTTCTATTCCTCCTGACCCCCAATACTTTCTGCTCCCCATGTCCCTCCCTACTCTTAACAGACATCAAAACAAGCTATTTCGACATGTAGTTTTGGCAATGACATGCCAAATAGCCACGGACTGGAAGAGCCCGACCCCCTCCCCAATACCGGTGATAATCTCCCGAATTTGGTACGTACTCAAAATGGAATATATGACCGCTGTTATCCGTAACACCTCGAAACAATTTGATAAAGTATGGTCCCCATGGCTAATCCTACAACAGGCTCCTTCCCCATTTGTAACATGACACCATGCATCGCAGCTCTATATACTTCTTGTCTCTGAAGGCCACCCCTCTACCCCTTTCTACTCCCCTTCTCTCTTCTTTGATTGAATTTGATCTATCCCCTCTATTTTTCTGACTCCTATTACTCCCTTTCTGAGTATCACTTTCTTCTCTTTTCCTCCGTTAACTCTCTTTGACGGAAGGCCACTCCGTTGCCGCGAGTTACCCACTTCAACTGCCTTAACTTTCATTTAATTATTTAAAAAAAAAAAAGGGGACCCACTCAGTTGATGTTACAAATTATTGTAGTTACATTTGTTCTTCGAATACCCATTTTGCCTCGATGTTCTGTTATTAATGTAACAATTTTGCGATCCACCTAATAAAATGTGTTTAAAAAAAAAAAAAAAGAACCTGGTTGCAGGATAGGAATCAGACAGTTGTAGTTAATGGAGTGCAATCTATGGAGGGAAATGTTACCAGTGGAGTACCGCAGGGATCTGTACTTGGTCCAGTTCTCTTTAATATCTTTGTTGGTGACATTGCAGATGGTATTGAAGGGAAGGTATGCCTTTTTGCAGATGATACAAAGATATGCAACAGGGAAGACACACCGGGAGGGGTAAAACAAATGATTGATGACCTAGGTAGGCTTGAGAAATGGTCAAGAATGTGGCAACTACAGTTTAATGCTAAAAAATGCAAAATCATGCACTTGGGTCTCAAAAACCCAAAGGCTAAATATAGTATCAAGGGTACTATAATGGAAACTACTGAGGAGGAAAGGGATTTAGGAGTGACTATTTCAAGTGATTTGAAGGCAGGAAAGCAATGCAACAAAGCAATGAGAAAGGCAAGTCAGATGCTTGGTTGCATAGGGAGAGGAATCAGTAGCAGGAAAAAAGAAGTGATAATGCCAATGTATAGGTCATTGGTTCGGCCCCATCTGGAATACTGTGTCCAGTTCTGGAGACCATATCTCCAGAAAGATATAAATACATTAGAGAGTGTACAAAGAAGGGCAAATAAAATGGTGCATGGCCTACATCACAAAACTTACCCCGAAAGGCTAAAAGATCTTAACATGTATATTTTGGAGGAGAGAAGGGAAAGGGGGGACATGATAGAAACTTTAAAATATATCAAGGGTCTTAACAAAGTTCAGGAGGGAAACATTCTTCAAAGGAAGAGAAGTATTAGAATTCGAGGACATACACTGAGACTTGAGGGGGGGGGGAGGTTCAGGGGAAATTTAAGGAAAAATTACTTCACAGAAAGGGTAGTGGATAAGTGGAATAGCCTTCCATCAGAGGTGGTAGAGGCTAAGACTGTAGAGCAATTTAAACATGCTCGGGATAGGCATATGAATATCCTTACAAAGAATTAAGGTTCAAAAAGGGTTGAGATTGCCTAAAGGATAAAAAAAAAGGGGCAGACTAGATGGGCCAAGCGGTTCTTATCTGCCGTCAAATTCTATGTTTCTATGTAACCTGATCCAGCGAGAGATCAACTGCTTAGAAGCAGGACACCAGTCTTTTGGGACCATACAGGACAAACAGAGAGTCTGATTTTCTGTGATGAGCAGTCCTCTTCACCTAGACCTTCAAAGCCCTCTCCACACTTCTGGTTCCGTGTCTGCAGACCATTGGCATAGACAGAGTCCTCTGCGAGCTGAGACCGACATGGAAGAAATCCATGCATTCAGCGTACCCAGGTCCTTCATGGATTCCATCATGAACCCCACAGAATCCTGTATGTTATGTAAACACAGTTCAATGTCACTTCTATCCATTGTGTCGAAGTCCTCTAGTAACATGCCTGACCACTTTACTATAGCTTTAGAAATCCATGCACAGGCAATAGTAGGCCTAAATGCCACCCCTGAAGCAGTGTATATGGATTTGAGTGTGTAGTGTCAATTTTACAATCAGCCTGTTCTTTTAACGTGGTAGATCCAGTTACAGGTAAAACCACCTTTTTTAACAGCCTGGAAACAGATGCGTCAACTATGGGTGGATTTTCCCATTTTTCTTATCCTCCTCAGGTAAGGGAAAAGCAACCAGAACTCTTTTTTGGATCTGGAATTTTTTCTCCGGGTTTCCCAGGATTTTTCAAATAAAGCGTTTAATTCTTTTGACGCAGGGAAGGTTAGCAAGGCTTTCTTATTGTCTGTGAAGAAAGCTTCCTCAACCTGCTCAGGTGGTGTGTCAGCAATGTGTAACACATCTCTCATGGCTTTAATCATGAGCTGCACCCCCTTAGCCAAAGATGCCGCCCCCCTCAGAACATCCCATCACCATCTGCCGTGTCAGAGTCGTTATCCTTGTCATCTTGCATAATCTGTGCAAGTGCACGTTTTTGTGGGTATATGTTAGAGGATTTAGAAGAAATGGGAGCAGAACCTGACCAAACAGCCATAGAACTCTTTAACACCTGAGTTTCAGTCTCAGTATGAGCTACCCTAGCAGATATCTGAGAGATCATTCCCTTAACAGAAGTCAGCCATTCTGGCTCATTAACAGGGATCTGGGACAAGACATTACAATCTTGGGTACATGGAATGGATTCCTCAGGGGAAGAAATGTCCTCTGCAGCATAAGACACAGAATCCCTGGACATGGCTATGTGAAAAAACATACACCCACACACACAGGAAAATGTCAGACACAGTTTCCTCATCAAGTACCTTCAGAGAAACATAGAGCTTGGAGCCAGCATACCCTCAGCGCTTCACTTAGGTAATTATAACATAAATACCTGGTGCTGACTGTGTACCTAATCGACTACACAGTATTATACACAGCCCCCACCTTCTACAACCCCCTGGTACCGCACATGGTAGCTGGAGCCGTGTGGAGGGACAGCACTCCCCTGTCAGCGTCTCTGTCACTGGAACTGCAGGGAGGAAAATGGCGCTGAACACCGCTGGGTCCACTCTGAGGAGAAGTTCCGCCCCCTTGCTGATGGCGCGTCTTCCTGCATTTTTGAATTTTATACTGGCCGGAGGTTTTGTGGCAATCAGCATTACTGAGGTCCCTGAAAGCCCAATAGTGACCAGTGTAGGGTATTTCGTTGCTGGCTCAGGGCACCCCTCCTGACACCGCACTGATGTACCGCTGAGCCTCCAGAGCGCAGTTAGTACTGCGCTCCTACCCTGTTGCCACCATCTTCACACCGGCTCCCCGCTTGTTGGGGCGCCGGTGACTCACTCGCCACCTGAATCTTCTGGCTCTGTTAGGGGGTGGCGGCATGCTGCAGGAGTGAGAGGTCACCTGGGGCGGCTAACGATCATCACCCTCAGGAGCTCAGTGTCCTGTCAGCGGAGATAGTGGCCATTAACCTATCAGGGTTGTACACTACTCCTACGAAGCAGGGAGGCTGTTGCCAGCAGCCTCCCTGTGCCTAATAATAAAACTAAAAAAACTCCTATGGAGCTCCCCTAGCTGTAACCGGTTCCTCCAGGGCACATTTTCTAAACTGAGTCTGGTAGGGGGGGCATAGAGGGAGGAGCCAGCCCACACTCTCAAACTCTTAAAGTGCCAATGGCTCCTAGTGGACCCGTCTATACCTCATGGTTCTAATGTGGACCCCAGTATCCTCTAGAACGTAAGAGAAAGTAGTCTTGCAATTTATGTATGATTTGATCTCAAACTGCTCATCAGATTTAAGAGAGCTAAAGTATTGTGTGTTATGACTAATAAATGAACATGTGATGCAGGATTTGGAGCCACACTTAAAACAGCCCCTAATCCTACAAGTTAACCAATTTGAAGCTGACTCGGTCGAACAAAATAGATTGGGATCGTCGCCTCTTATTTCTTTTATCTGAAAAGAAACTTGGTGCTAACCAATGATGGGGATTTTCTGACTTCTTAAACACTACCATCGGGTTGATAGGAATGTTACCATTTAGGAGGGGATCGGTCTGCAGAATAGGATAATTGTTCTTAATAATATTTTTAATTTGTCTAGAAGAGACATTATATTTAGAAATATAGGGAACTGTATCTAAATCTCTCACTTTCTTTCCTTATATACTAAAAGGTCACATCTTTCAAGGTTCTTAATTTCTGGTAATGCTGATGTTAATAACTCATTAGGATAACCTCTATTCCTGAATGCTAAAAGCATCTCCTCTGCTTGTTCGTCAAAAGTGTCAGGATTAGAGCAATTTCTACGTAGATGTCTTAATTGTCCTCTAGGGATATTTTGTACCCCGGATCGATGGTGTGAACTGTTATAATGTAAAAAACTATAATTATTTACTTCTTTCCTGAACATTTGTGTAATGATCTGATTTTCCTCAATTGAGAGGGATATATCCAGAAAGGAAACCGCATTCTTCTCCATATTACAAGTAAAAATCAAATTAAACTCATTATTATTTAAAAGTGAAGTGAAATGAGATAAAAAATAAACCTCACCAATACAATAAAAAAAGAAAATTAAATCATCTATATAGCAGCCATCGAAGACGAGGTCCACCCCCATATGTTCGTGTCCTCGAATGCACCCATATAAATGTTGGCGAAGCTAGGGGCGAACCTCGTCCCCATGGCCATCCCAAGTGTCTGTAAATAATATACTTGATCAAATAAAAAGTAATTGTGTGACAAAATTAATGAAATTGAATCAATAATGAACTTACGTAGGTTCACTGGCATATCATTCGAGGCATTTAAACAATCCTCCACTGCCAAAATACCTCTAGCATCAGGAATATTGGAATAGAGCGCCTGAACGTCACATGTAATGAACCAATAACATTCCTTCCATTTAATTTTTGAAATTTCACTTAAAAAAGTGGTAGTATCTTTGATGTGTGAACGTTGTGAAACTGCGTATGGTTGTAAAAAGAAATCAACAAAGTGTGAAATATTAGCTGTGAGGGAACCAACACCAGAGATAATAGGTCTCCGGGGGAAGGGGAAAGGGGGGGGGGTTTTCAATAAGTGATTTATGGATTTTTGGCAGGTGATAATAAGTGGGTGTGATAGGGTGTGCTGGTATAAGATAAACGTATTCCTCTCTGGATATTATACCCTCCTTTATCGCTTTTCCCACAAGAACCCTCAACTCCTGTGAATAGATCTTTATAGGGTTAGTATCTAATTTACAGTATACTGTGGTGTCTTTTAACTGTCGATGTGCCTCTCTCAAGTAATCATCCATATTCTGCAGAACGATCCCGCCCATTATCCGCTGGCTTAATTACCACAGTATGGTCACCCACCAGTTGTTTCAAGGCTCTCCTCTCCTGTGCAGACAGATTGTTCCTATACTTACATTTTTCTTTCCCTTAATACATAATAAATAAAACTGTTCAAGTATTTTCTTATAAAAGATATCAATAGGTGGACTTCTAAAATTCGTAGGAAAAAACTTGATTTGTTTTTAAATAATTTCCACTTGACCTTTCAGTATTAAATAATTGTACTGGACCAAGTGTCAAATTACTTTCTGAGGCGAGAGATTCCAAAATATAAATTCCCTGTCTATCAAATCGTCAAGTACAATTACCTGGCCAACATCATCATTCTTTTTAAGAGATTTTGATGCAAAATATATTTTTCTAACTAGGCTTCTAGTAAATCTGTTTAATTCTGCAAACAGATTAAAGAAGTCTAGCGGTTGTGATGGTGAGAATTTGAGACCTTTGTCTAAAAGATTAATTTCATCCTGGCTAAGGGTCCTGGAAGATAAATTGTGAATGTTACGCCCCTTTAGATCTTTATTATGGATCTTTTTCTGTACCCGCTGTCCTCCCCTGCATCCTCTATGCTTAGTTCGCGTCTTCTCTTCGGGGTTTGTATTCTTAAAATTTTGTTTCTCATACGTCCTAGAGGATGCTGGGGACACTTCAAGAACCATGGGGAATAGACGGGATCCGCAGGAGACATAGGCACTTTAATACTTTGAAGGGGTGTGAACTGGCTCCTCCCTCTATGCCCCTCCTCCAGACTCCAGTTTAGAATCTGTGCCCAGTGAGACTGGATGCACACTAAGGAGCTCTCCTGAGTTTATCTGAAAAAGACTTTTGTTAGGTTTATTATTTTCAGGGAGACCTGCTGGCAACAGGCTCCCTGCATCGTGGGAGTGAGGGGAGAGAAGCAGACCTACTTCTGTGAGTTCAAAGGCTCTGCTTCTTAGGCTACTGGACACCATTAGCTCCTGAGGGTCTGAACGCTAGGTACGCCTAGATGCTCGTTCCCAGAGCCCGCCGTCACCCCCCTTGCAGAGCCAGAAGTCAGAAGACAGTTGAGTAGAAGAAGATCAGAAGACTTCAGTGACGGCTTTGAGGTACCGCACAGTGCCGCGCTGCGCGCCATGCTCCCACACACAGCGGCACTACAGGGTGCAGGGCGTGGGGGGGGGGGCGCCCTGGGCAGCATTAAAAACCTCATATAAGACTGGCAAGGTGGTTTTTAAGTGCCGAGGCACTAAATCCGAAACCCCCGCCAGTATAAATATTTTAAAAAATAGCGGGACAGAAGCGCACCATTAAGGGGGCGGGGCTTAGCCCTCACAGCTATCACCAGCGCCATTTTCTCTTCACAGTGCTGCAGAGACGCTGGTCCTTCCTCTACACTGCTGTATCAAGTAATACCACTTTTACACTCGCACTCCCGGGTCACTCCCGGGATGCTTCCCGGGATGCGTCCCGGGATGCCTTCCCGGGACTGACCCCTTTCACACTGCACTAAGACCTGGGATCGACCCGGGACAGCCCCATTTACACTGATCCCGGGATATCCCTGCAAATGCACATGTATGTCATTAGAAATGGCCTTTTCTGGCTCACATTGATGAGGTCACACTAGTCAACAAAGGGAGGGGTGGTGCCTGCTCACACCATTGCTGCAGTCATGGCCGACAGAGTACCAGTGTGTATGCCTGAGCTCATGATTCTTTCTGCTTTGCAGATGTTTCATACAGCCACTGACAGCATGATGCAGCTTATCACACTGTGCAGTATACTGCACATATATTTTATGAGGAGGAGGAGGGCGCAATTTATGCTGGATAGGGCTGCTAGTCGCCGCCAATATTTGCGCAGGAGGAGAGCCTTCATATCATCCAGGATGAGTATCATACTGAGCGTGAGTATGGGCCCTAACCGCTCATTTTGGTCCAGAGATCGCCGGCACGGAGAAGCCTTTATGAGGACCGTGGAAGCTTACCAGGATGAGGAGTGGATGGCTAACTTCCGTGTGTCTCGTGCAACCTTTAACTACATCCTGGAATTACTTACCCCAGCACTTGACATGCAGACCACCAGGCTTAGGAGACCCATCGAGGCACGCAGGAGATTAGCTATTGCATTGTGGTGGTATGCTACCCCAGGAGAGTACCGCTCAGTCTCATGCTTGTTCGGTGTTGCAATCTCCACCTGCTGTGTCATAGTCCACCAGGTGACTAAAGCAATTGTATCTACCTTATACAAGCGCTTCATATCTCTACCACAAGGACAGCGCTTACAGGATACCATCATTGGATTTGTGAAGCGAGGCTATCCGCAGTGTGGAGGAGCGATTGATGGGACACACATCCCCATTATTGCCCCACGTGACAACCATGCTGACTATTTTAATAGGAAGGGCTGGCACTCCATCATATTACAGGCTGTTGTGGACCACAAATATTGGTAAGTGTTTATTTTTGGGGTGGTGGGATGAGTTGCATGTGTGAGTTTTACATTCTAATTGTTTTCAATTTTACTGTTCTTTAGTTTCCTAGATGTGTTTATTGGCTGGCCAGGCCGATCTCATGACTCCCGAGTTCTTGCCAATTCTGACCTGTACAACATCGTAGAGGAGAAGCAGGGAGGCTGGCTGTACCCCAAAGAGTGTGCAAAGATTGTGAATGGGGTGGAGATCCCTGTCCACATCATCGGGGATGCTGCATACCCTTTACGCCCCTGGATTATGAAAGGCTACACCCAACAGGTCCAGTTAACCCCAGAGCAACAAACCTATACTCACACCCTGAGTTCAGCAAGGATGGTGGTTGAGAACGCCTTTGGCAGGTTAAAAGGAAGACGGCGTTGTTTGATGAAGCGCAATGATGTGGACCTTATGAATATGCCTAATGTAGTAGCTGCGTGCTGTATACTGCACAACATCTGTGAACTGCAAAATGAGCTATTCCTTCCTGAGTGGACTGTGCAGGACCCTGAGGTTATAAACCCACATGTGGAAGGTGCTTTGTTTGGGACTGCCTCAAACTCCGCTGCAGAACAAATACGCCACACTATTACGTCCAACCTTGCAGCACTGGTACAATAGTGTTTAAGAATCAGCACAACATGTTTGGTGAATGAAAATGTTTTTATTTTGTATTCCACCTTTGATCTTTGGGTTCATTATTAATGTTTTTCCAAAAAAAACACATTGCCAGCAACTGTGTATATATGCATAAACAATGTAGAAAACACTGTAAACATGGTCTACTTTACGCACAAATGGGAATGTTATGCCTAGATTTGCAAACAAGTTTTTATTGGCATAAAAAAAAAAAAAACACTGGTAGGTTTGTAGATACAACACCATAAACCACAGTGTCCCTGCAGTATATTATCACTGTGTAAAAAATAAATAAAAAGTGCTTTAATGTAGACACTATACAAAACAGAACATAGAAAAAAATGAAAGAAGGCACAAACAGTTGTGCATAAACAATGACCACACTGTGGTTATTTAACAACAAATAACAACCAAAAAAAGCAATTCACTGTGTTTCACGGCAAATTGCGCAATACAGTAAACTCTGGGCTTGGCGCACTAGATGGTGCAGTATTTGGGGCATAGTATGGACCAGGATTAAATGATGAAAAACCCTGCTCAGGGGGGTATTGTGAGTTGTGGTGTTGGTTTGGTGCTCTTGAGGTATTGGTCATACGCTCATAGAACGCCATGTTCATTTGGTGCAATTCCCTGTGGCGGTCATACTGCTCTCTACTCATGCGTTCCTGCATTGTCATGACTTGGGAAAGGAATGCATCATGCATTTGGCGTTCTGCCTCTAGAAACCTGTCGAGCCTTGCATCCTCCTGTGCGGACATTGTAGCGTCCATCTCTCGGAGTTGGTCGACAAGGACATTTGACATGGCTTTAGCCACTTGCTCCGCTCTGTTCAATTTCTTCCTTCTAGGCGGTACGGTGTAAACTGTGAAGAGAAGAAATACAAAATGAGCGTATATAAAAATAGCAGCGTTAGCAAACATGTGTTTGTGGCATTAATCCACCTATACACTAGCTACTCTGCAACATTGAACTTTTTTTAAAAATGCAAAGCCCCCCTGCGTGGGGGCAGAAAATGCAAAGTGTGCCACCGTGCCAGCAGCGTGTTGAGCGCAGTGATCCTGCAAGGGGCTCATTAGCGCTCGCCACGCTGCCGCCACACTGGCCACTCATACTACGCACATAACCGGATGATTAACAATTGTGGATTTGTGCTATGAGTGTTAATTTCTAAACATGTACTTACTGTTTTTCTGTAAAGTTGGGGTGACGGCACTTTGTACAGTCCCACTGTCACTGGTCTGAGCATCCACGACGTCTTCAATGGTTGCAGTTATGCTGTCGTCGTTTCTGGATGTGTTTATGGACGGCTGGGATGATGTGTCGCTGTCCTCAGGTGTGTCGTCAATTAACAACGGTGATGATGGACAGACGTCACTGCTTGTCTGTGTCTCTTCTGGAGTGCCTTCTGTAGCAGTGTACTGTGAACTGGAAGACAGACTCACCGGACTGCATATAGCTGTGTTTCCAAAGATATTGGCGCACATGTCATAGTACTGCCAGTCGATACGGCCAACACCGCTCTTTTTCCTGTTGTTGTCATGCACCTTAAGGAAATGCTTTTTAAGAGTTTTCATTTTGTTTAACACTTGCTGCTGGGTGCGGATGATTCCCCTGGCTTGCAGCATCTTGGAGATGTTTTTATAAATGACTGCATCTTTGACTGTGCCTGTGATCTGCCTCATAATTTCCTCCTCTCCCCTAATGCTCAGCAACTCTCTCACCTCCTGGTCTGTCCAGGTCGCCATGCTGCCTTCCTCACACGCATCAAGGACGCTCCCCAGGGCTCTGAATGATGACATCATCTTTTCTGAGCCCATGAAAGCTCCAATCGGAGGCCTTTTAACAGTCCCGGGTAGTGAATCCCGGGACGGGCCCTTTCACACTACCCAGCTTCCCGGGACGGTCCCGGGTTCAACCCTGCTTTTGACCTGGGATGAAATCCCGGGATGCTCGTCCCGGGAAATTGTCCCTGTACCCATTTACACTGAGAAGAATCCCGGGATGATGCGCGTTCACGTGCAATATCCCGGGATTTTTCTGCGAGTGTAAAAGGGGTATAACAGGGTGCAAAGCAGGGGGGGGGGGGGGCACAGTTATTTTGGTGCTATATATGTATTTATAAAAGCGCTAACAGGTCTGAGGCTTTGTATAAGGGTTTTCAGAACCGGGATAATCGCTGGGTTGTGAGCTGGTAAACTCCCTCTGTGTTTCTCTGACAGGCTTTACTGTGGGTCTGTCCCCTATATGCCCAATGTGTCTGTGGGTGTCGGTACACGTGTCAACATGTCTGAGGCTGAGTGCTCTTCTCAGGAGGAGGCTGGATTAGGGACAGAAACAGCTGTGGGGGTGACCATGTTGGCACCGCCGACTCCTGATTGGGTGAATGTTTTCAGTGCTTTAAATGCAAATGTGGCTTTATTAGATAAAAGATTGGATAAGTCTGAGTCTCAGGACCAGGCATGGAAAAAATCCGTGGAGGATGTGTTGTCACAGGTCCAGACCCCCTCGGGGTCACAAAAGCGTTCATTTACCCAGATAGCAGATACAGATACCGACACGGACTCTGACTCCAGTGTCGACTATAGTGATGCCAGATTAAATCCTAAACTGGCTAAGAGCATTCAGTACATGATTGTGGTGATAAAAGACGTGTTACATATCATGGAGGATCCTGCTGTTCCTGATACAAGGGTCTGTATGTTTAAAGGAAAGAAACCTGAGGTAACGTTTCCTCCCTCTCATGAACTGAACACGCTTTTTGAAAAGGTTTGGGAAAATCCTGACAAAAAGTTTCAGATTCCCAAGAGAATTCTGGTGGTGTATCCGTTCCCCTCTTCGGACAGGGAAAAGTGGGAGTCACCCCCCACTGTAGACAAGGCTCTGTCACGACTATCCAAAAAGGTGGCGCTTCCGTCCCCTGACACGGCAGCCCTAAAGGAACCTGCGGATCGTAAGCAGGAAAATACATTGAAATCCATTTATGTCAATACAGGTACGCTACTCAGACCTGCCGTTGCTTCAGCGTGGGTGAGTAGCGCTATTGAAAAGTGGGCAGATAACGTCATCTGAGATAGATACCCTGGATAGGGATAGCATTCTTTTGACACTGGGTTATATCAGGGATGCTGCAGCCTACCTAAAGGAAGCTGCAAGAGACATTGGCCTTTTGGGATCAAGGGCCAATGCCATGGCAGTCTCAGCCAGAAGAGCATTGTCGATTCATCAATGGAATGCTGATGCTGACTCTAAGAAGGCTATGGAGTCTTTGCCGTATAAAGGTGGTGTCTTGTTTGGTGATGGCCTCGCTGACCTGGTATCTACGGCTACCGCGGGTAAGTCATCATTTTTACCTTATGTTCCTGCACAACAAAAGAAAACGCACCACTATCAGATGCAGTCCTTTCGGCCCAATAAATATAAAAAAGGACGAGGGTCTTCCTTCCTTGCTTCTAGAGGAAGAGGAAAGGGAAAAAGGTCTCTGGCTTCTTCCAAATCCACTGCATGACGCTGGGACTCCTCTGCGGGAGTCCGCACCGATGGGGGCACGCCTCCAACTCTTGACGCTGGGACTCCTCTGCGGGAGTCCGCACCGATGGGGGCACGCCTCCAACTCTTCAGTCAGTTCTGGGTTTGTTCGGTCCTAGACCCATGGGTGTTAGAAATAGTGTCCCAAGGGTACAAACTGGAGTTTCAAGACATTCCCCCTCAGCGATTTTTCAAATCACCCTTACCAACTTCTCTTCCGGACAGGGAGGTAGTATGCGATGCGATACAAAAGCTGTGTCAAAATCAAGTCATTGTCAAGGTGCCCCCATCACAACAGGGAGAAGGTTTTTATTCGAGCCTCTTCGTGGTCCCGAAGCCGGACGGCTCGGTCAGACCAATTCTGAACCTAAAATCCCTCAATTTCTATCTGAGAAAATTCAAATTTAAGATGGAATCTCTCCGAGCAGTGATCTCCAGTCTGGAGGAAGGAGATTTTATGGTGTCGGTCGACATAAAGGATGCCTACTTACACGTCCCCATATATCCTCCGCATCAGGCTTACCTGAGGTTTGCGATTCAGGATGGTCATTACCAATTTCAGACGTTGCTGTTTGGTCTATCCATGGCTCCGAGGGTTTTCACCAAAGTTATGGCAGAAATGATGGTTCTCCTGTTCAAGCAAGGAGTCACAATTATCATGTACTTGGACGATCTCCTGATAAAGGCGAGATCCAGGGACCGATTACTGCAGAGCATTACGATTTCCCTGACAGTTCTGCAACAACATGGTTGGCTCCTGAACTTGCCAAAGTCACAGTTGAGTCCAACGAAACAACTATCGTTTTGGGGAATGATTCTGGATACAGAATTACAGAGAGTTTTTCTTCCAGAAGAGAAAATTCAGAGTCTGGTCAAACAAATTCTGAAGCCAGCGAGAGTGTCAATCCATCAATGCACTCGATTGCTGGGGAAGATGGTGGCAGCCTACGAGGCCATTCTATTTGGCAGATTCCATGCCAGAGTGTTTCAGTGGTATCTGTTGGACAAGTGGTCCGGGTCCCATCTGCACATGCACCGACAGATAATCCTGTCATCCAAGACCAGAATCTCACTCCTGTGGTGGCTGCACAGCTCTCACCTCCTAGAGGGACGCAGGTTCGGGACCCAGGACTGGATCCTGGTGACCACGGATGCGAGCCTCCGAGGCTGGGGTGCAGTCACACAGGGGGAAAATTTCCAGGGAAAATGGTCAAGCCAGGAAGCTTGTCAACACATAAACTTTCTGGAATTAAGGGCCATTTACAACGGCCTTCTACAAGCGGAACATCTTCTTCGCGATCTGCCCGTCTTAATTCAGTCGGACAACATAAAAGCAGTGGCGTACATAAACCGCCAGGGCGGAACAAAGAGCAGAGTGGCAATGGCAGAGGCCACAAAAGTTTTCTGCTGGGCGGAAAGGCACATACTTGGAAGTTCCAACATGACAATGATCCAAAACACAAGGCCAAGTCGACCTATCATTGGCTACAGCAGAATAAAGAGAAGGTTCTGGAGTGGCCATATCAGTCTCCTGACCTCAATATCATTGAGCCACTCTGGGGAGATCTCAAACGTGCAGTTCATGCAAGACAGCCCAAGAATTTACAGGAACTGGAGGCTTTTTGCCAAGAAGAATAGGCAGCTTTACCATCTGAGAAAATAAAGAGCCTCATCCACAATTACCACAAAAGACTTCAAGCTGTCATTGATGTTAAAGGGGGCAATACACGGTATTAAGAACTGGGGTATGTAAACTTTTGATCAGGGTCATTTGGGTAGTTTCTGTTGTTATTATGGTTTAAAAAGAGTAAACACAGTTGTTTGACAATAAATGGCTTCTCCCAACCACTAACCATGAGTGAAAGAAAAGTTTGTGAGTTATCATTCATATTCTCTGACAAATGGCCGGAAAATAACAAATTCTGCTAGGTTATGTAAACTTATGAGCACAACTGTACATATGGATTGATGGTCCAGGACCAATTTAAATGATTTATGTTTAATGTAATAGGCAAAACCAGTCCTGGTGGCTGCCAATCATAAAATATGTGGACAAACAGAAGCAAATCCTGTTCTTCACCACACAATTGAACCTAAGGATGACATATAAACACACTTTTCTTAATTTAATATTTCTTCGAAAATTTATCAACAAGAAACTTTGGCCATAGGGTGCTGTGAAAAAAATGCTAATGCTCTAGGGCGTCGTGATTCCAAAAAGTTTGGGAACCACTGGGCTAGATATTGAAAGTGAGTGCCTAATGGCAACGTAGAAACATATGTATACTGACCAACATTAAGGATTGGCAGGGGACAGTTCTAATGTAAATATATGAATACCCAATTAGCACTTACTAGGGAGCACACAACAGTGCAAAGTGGGAATATTGTAAGTGCTGTGAAATATATTCTTCATATGCAACATGCACTATGATATAAATATATTGTGTGTTTATGTACGTTAAATTAACGTGGATAGCGATCTTAAATTACAAATTCTTCTAAACAAGTACACAGCAACTTTAAAATCACTTTTACCTTTATCTGTTTTTTATATCAGAGATTTTTTTTTTAATAAACCACCCAGATGTTAGAATTTTAAACCTACTAACCAGTGCCCGATTTTAACTAGGGATGGCAGGACTGCAGCCCCCTCCCCCAGCAAAACTGCCACTTGCAGGGACTGCCTGGTTGTGGCAGTGATGTCACTTTGGAAGCGCTCCCTGCTATTCACAGCTAGGTAGTCCCAGGAGGAGGTATTTTCTTTCACTGGAACTGCCTGTCTGGATTGCAACGACAGAGAGAGCAATTCCTGTGGGAAGCTACTCCTGCTGCTATAACAGCACCCCTATCTGGCTTCTAGGAGATAAAGCCGATGGAGTTCCTTAAAGCCAGCATTTAGTACCTGGCTGCACCTGACTTAAGCTCTGCCTCTGGATTAAGGGGTCTATTTACTAAGCCTTGCATGGAGATAAAGTGAACAGAGATAAAGCACCAACCTACCAGCTCCTGTCATTTTTCAAACACAGCCTGTGACATGGCAGTTAGGAGCTGATTGGCTAGTACCTTCGTTCACTTTATCTCCACCCAAGGCTTAGCACTCATCAGCACTCAATCACTAGGTGGGCAGGGAGGAGGTAGAATCAGCCAGACATGATGCAGGCCCTCTGGCCAGAGACGTAATGAGCAGCTGCCTGCTGCTACTAATAGTAGTAACATTTTAATATCATTTTGTGCATAACCAAAAGTGCACTCTGTAACAAAGGACTTGCTATCTATACACTGTGGGCTGAATTCAGAGTTGCATGCAATTCAAGCTCAGTATTTGCACATAAGTACGGTATGTTGTGGACATATAGAGATGGAATTGAGTACTGATGTGAGCATATACAGAGATCTGTCCACTTTCAGTTGGTTTTCATGTACCAAGGATAGTGTTGGTGCAAATGCATGCTGATTATGATCAAGACTACCTTCATCAGTGGATGGATGTGGCTGATGCATTCAATTACTGTGGATGAAGCCAACTTTGAATACAGGTATAAATATAATAAAATAGAGAAATGATAGGGACATACATATGCCAGTCCTAATGTAACTCAGATTTTAGGGTTGATTTAAAGATCTTCTAGTGCGTGGTTCACTCCGTCCCAATATTTTTATTCAATATATTTAAAATATCAAAGATTGTTAGCAGTAGAGGTTTATGGCAGTTATTTAAATCTACTGGGGAAATGTCCTGCATTTTTTCTTGACTCTTGCACCTGTTTGAAAACCTGCAATTGAAAGGAAGCCTCACAACGCTACACTAGTGATGGTTGTACTTGTTAGGGGACTGTGCTCCTTTCACTGCCTCTAACTCTGTGGCTTTATGCTTGCTTACACACCCCTACTCACACCATGAATCCTGCACTGCCCGATGTAGGACCCTGGTGTGCAGAGCCGACCCTAGGCATAGGTAAACTAGGCAAATGCCTAGGGTATTTGGTATGCCTAGGGGCACAAGCAGCTTCTGCTGATTAAAATGATATGCGGCATGCCTATATTCTGTGTGTGACTGCGGCTGTATCTGCTACGTTACACTGTATTCCTGGAAATGTCTGTAATGTAGCATTTCATATGCAGATACATTCACAGTCGCACACAGAATATAGGCATGCCGCATATCATTTTAATCAGCAGAAGCTGCTTGTGCATCCTAGCCACATAGTAATACAAATAGGATGCATTTTCATAAAAAAAGGTGCCCGATGTTAGCAGAGCTGCCAGCTGACTCATGCCAGGCATCTACTGCTGCATGGTGTATTGAGGCAAGATGTATGAGGACACATCTGTATCCTAGCAAAGGTCACAGTGTAAGTGGCCATGTGAGTGCTGTGTGCGGAGGGGTTGGTTGTGCAGTAGTGTTCAGCATATGTGCAAGGGGCATTATGTGTGTCATTATGTTTATAAGGACATTAATAATCTGTGTCATATGTGTAAGGGGCATTACTGTGTGGTATTATGTGTATAAATACATTACTAATGTATGGTATTATGTATACAAGGTGCTCTACTGTGTGGCGTAATGTATAGAAAGGGCACTATTGTGTGGTCTAATGTGAATAAAGAGCAATAATAGGATTTTTTGTTACCTACCGGTAAGTCCTTTTCTCGTAGAGGATGCTGGGGTCCACATTAGTACCATGGGGTATATACTGGTACACCAGGAGCCATTGGCACTTTTAGAGTTTGAGAGTGTGGGCTGGCTCCTCCCTCTATGCCCCTCCTACCAGACTCAGTCTAGAAACTGTGCCCGAGGAGACGGACATCTTCGAGAAAAGATTTAACACAGATAGTGGTGAGATTCATACCAGCTCACACATACAAGGCACATCAAGCTAACTTAGCTTGAAAACTCAGCAACCGCTGAAACATTACTTACCAAGTAACAATGCAGTACTCAACTAAAAAGAAATTTTCCTGAACCAAATACCGATAGCAGGAAAACGAAGTGCTGGGCGGTGGCCCAGAATCCTCTACGGACGAGAAAAGGATTTACCGGTACATAACCAAAATCCTATTTTCTCTTATGTTGCAGCCACCAGAGGAGTGAAATCCTGGCCTTTGGTGACAGAAGTATTCTTTGGTGCATGTGTAAATGGGATCCCGACCACTTGTCCAGGAGATCCAGTTGGAAGGACCAAGCGTGAAACCTCCCGTACTGCAGGGCCTCGTAAGAGGCCACCATCTTTCCCAGAAGGCGAATGCACTGATGAACTGATACCCGTGTTGGCTTCAGGACATCCCGGACCATTGTTTGTATCACCAACGCTTTTTCCACTGGAAGAAACACCCTCTGCACTTCCGTGTCGAGGATCATTCCCAGAAAGGACAACCTCCTGGTTGGTTCCAAATGTGATTTTGGAAGATTCAGGATCCAGCCATGTTCCCTGAGAAGCTGGCTCGTGAGAGCTATGGAACGTAACAGGTTCTCCTTGGAAAATATTTTTATCAGCAGATCGTCCAGATATAGAATTATGTTCACCCCCTGTCTGCGGAGGAGAGTCATCATAACGCCATCACCTTGGTGAATACCCTCGGTGCTGTGGAGAGGCCGAATGGCAGGGCCTGGAACTGAAAATGACAGTCCAACAGTGCGAATCGAAGATAAGCTTGATGCGGCAGCCAAATCGGAATGTGGAAGTAAGCATCCTTGATATCCAGGGATACCAGGAATTCCCCCTCCTTCAGACCTGATATCACCGTCCTTAGAGACTCCATTTTGAACTTGAACTCCCTCAGAAAGGGGTTTAGTGAATTTAAGTTCAGAATGGGCCTGACCGAACCATCCAGTTTCAGTACCACGAAAAGGTTTGAATAGTAACCTTTGTTTTGCATATGAGGTGGTACTGGCACAATGACCTGTGCCTCCACCAACTTCTGGATGGCTTCTTGCAGGACAGTCCTGTCCGCCAGCACAGCTGGCAAGCCTGATTTGAAAAATCAGTGAAGAGGGAGATTTTGAAATTCCAGCCTGTACCCCTGAGACACAATATATTGCACCCAGGGGTCCAGGCCGGATGATACCCAGACGTGACTGAAATGCCTGAGTCTTGCTCCCACCAGCCCCACCTCCGGGCGTGTAGTCTACCATCATGCGGAGGACTTTGGTGTACCTGAAGCAGGTTTCTGTTCCTGGGAACCTGCAGCCGCAGGTTTCTTGGACTTGGACCGACCACCCCGAAAGAAGGTGTTGGACAGCTTGGCCATTCTGGGCTTGGGAAACTGAAAGGGCTGTAATGTAGCTGAAGAAAAGGGTTTCATCGGAGCAGGTGTAGCTGAGGGAAGAAAGGGTGACTTACCAGCCGTAGCCGTGGAGATCCACGCATCTAACGCTTCCCCAAAGAGAGCCTGACCTGTTTAGGGTAGGGTCTCCACACTTCTCCTGTATTCCGCGTCGGCAGACCACTAGTGCAACCACAGTCCTTGACGAGCTGTTATAGACATGGAAGAAATTCCCGCAGCCATGGAACCCAGGTCTTTTATGTATTCTACCAGAAATCCTGCCGAATCCTGAATGTTACGTAAAAACAATTCAACATCACATTTCTCCATAGTATCCAAGTCTTCAAGTAACGTGCCTGGCCACTTTACTATAGCTTTGGCAATCCAAGCACTGGCAATAGTGGGATGTAGTACTGCCCCAGAAACCGTGTACACGGATTTGAGCGTATTATCAATTTTACGATCAGCCGGCTCTTTCATGGTGGTAGATCCTGGAACAGGTAAAACCACCTTTTTTGAGAGTCTGAATACTGATGCGTCAACAATAGGCGGGTTTTCCCATTTTTTCCTATCCTCTACCGGGAAAGGAAACGGTACCAGAAACCTTTTAGGTATCTGGAATTTTTTAACCGGGTTTTCCCAAGACTTTTCAAAAATAGCATTTCATTTCTTTGACGCACGGAAGGTTAGCGAGGCTTTCTTATTTTCAGTGAAGTAAGCCTCCTCAACCTGCTCGGGTGCTGTATCAGCAATATTCAACACATCCCTAATAGCCTCTTTCATCAACTGCACCCCTTTTGCAAGAGATGCTGCCCCCCCCCCCTTCCCGCAACACATCCCCATCACTGTCTGTAGTATCAGAATCGGTATCGGTATTATCCTGCATGATCTGTGCAAGAGCACGTTTATGTGAATATATACAGTGGGGAGCCTTATGTTCCAGAACCGGGCCAAACTGCCATAGAGTTCTGTAAAGCCTGAGTTGGAGATTCATTTTGTGCAACCCTATTTGAAATCTGAGAAATCATAGATGTGACAGAGGATAACCACTCAGGCTCCCTTGCTGTAATCTGTGCTAAACCAGTGCAATCCTGATCACATGGAATGTGATCATCCTGAGAGGACATATCCTCTGCAGCATATGACACAGAGTCCCTAGACATTGCTTAATGGAGACCACAGACACTCCACACACACACACACGCAAGCACGCACGCACGCACACACACACACACACACACACACACACACACACACGAGGATAGACAGAGTTTCACCCCCAAGAATGGCAAGAGAGACACAGAGATTGGAGCCAACCCACACACAGTGCTTTTAATATAAAGGGAGACCCCCTTTCAGCGCTGACTGTGCATCTTAATAGGTTACACCAGTGGTTTCCAAACTTTTTTGACTCACGGTGCCCTAGAATATCAGAATTTTTTTCATGGCATGCCTAGGCCAAAAATTTCGTATTGAGAAATTTAGAAAGAAATATTATATTAAGTAGATAGTGTCACACGCCATAGGCGGCGTTCACCGCGCTTACCCCTGCGTGCCTGCTGGTCTGTGTTGCGGCCTCCGCCTTCGGTGGTCCACGGGCTCCGGCGTCTGGCTGGCGCGGCTCCCGGCGGTTCCCCGGAGCAGGTGACGTCATCAGACTGTTCCGCCAATCCAGCGGAGGCACGAGATTCAAAGTCAGACGCCGGCAGAGCCTCGACGCCTGAGTATCGTCTTTTCCCCTGACATGGATGCCAGTGCTCTTGTTCCTGACGTATCTCTCTGCAGTCGAACCCCAGTGTCTCCGGCACTTCCAGGTGCCAGTTGCTGCACAGTTCAGCGTATACTGCGGCTGGTGTGTTTCTCTGCAATCCAGTCACCAGTGCTTCTTGGAGTCAGCGTGTGCTGCGGGCTAATCACCGCTCTCAAGTCATACAAATCATCAGTGTCTTTAATCACCGCTCTCAAGTTCTACAAATCATCAGTGTCTTTAATCACCGCTCTCAAGTTCTACAAATCATCAGTGTCTTTAATCACCGCTCTCAAGTTCTACAAATCATCAGTGTCTTTATTCACCGCTCTCAAGTTCTACAAATCATCAGTGTCTTTAATCACCGCTCTCAAGTCATACAAATCATCAGTGTCTTTAACCACCGCTCCCAAGTTTTGCAAGTTGACAGTGTCTTTAACCACCGTTCTCAAGTTCTACAAATCATCAGTGTCTTTAACCACCGCTCACAAGTGTTTCAAATCGTCAGAGTCTTTAACCACCGTTCACCAGTTCTTCAAATCACCATCTATCTTTATAAACATCACTTACAAGTTCTTCAGTCATTATTATCTTGTACCAACACTTACAAGTACTTCTTTTCCTGGAATCCCCAGCATTGCTTACAAGTTCTCCTATAGGCCTGGACATTTCCCCATACGTTCCTTCTCTGCTATGTGACATTGTGTTGCTCTCTTCCTGCAATAAAGTTCTTTAATATTTTCACCAAGCTTTACTGTCAGAGTCCTGTATGAGGAAGACCTATATTAAGCCATCCCTGTTCCGACCCAACTGTGGTTCCTCTCCCCTACCATCGGGAGAACCCCCAAGTTCACAACACCCCCAACCTAGGTCAGTGACAGTATACTCAGGCCTCATGGACCCGGGGAATCGGAGCCCAGAGGCAAGTACCATCCAGGACCTGATTTCTCGAATACAAAGTCAGGAAGCAGCACAGGGCCAGGTGATGCATTATCTCCAGGAATTGTCTGGCCGGCTGGATCAAATTCAGACTTCTCTGGCTTCAGTAGTACCGGTCCCAGCTCCAGCACCTGCTCCAGTGGTTGTTTCTAGTAATGTTCCATCCTCCTCTGGAACCAGGTCACGCCTTCAGCTCCCTACTCCTTCTTGCTATAATGGGACTTCTTTCACATAACTTCCCTACTGATCGGTCCAAGGTGGCATACATTATTTCTTTGCTCGAGGGTTCAGCGTTGGATTGGGTGTCTCCGTTATGGGAGCGATCTGATCCATTGGTTTCTAGTTACACCAATTTCATTCCGGAGGATCTTTGATGAGCCAGGCAGGACGACCGCTGCCTCTACAGACTTGCTTCGTGTCCGACAAGGCTCTCGTTCAGTTGGACAGTATGTGATTAATTTTCAGACCATAGCCTCAAAACTGCGTTGGAATAATGATGCCCTTCAGGCTGCCTTTTGGAACGGGCTCTCCGATCGTCTAAAGGACGAGTTGGTCACTAGATATTTGCGGGATTCTTTGGAACAGTTGATCTCGCTCTGTGTAAAGATGGATCTTCGTATGCAGGAACGAGGTGGCGAACGTAGTCAGTCAGATCGATCAAGGGCCCGATCTTTTCCATCTAAGCAAACGGTTATTCCAAGTCCTGATGAACCCATGCAGATTAATCGATCTCGGCTGTCCCCAGAGGAACGTCAGCGTCGTAGTGAGGGTAGACTCTGCCTCTACTGTGGAGCCGCGGATCATTTTCTCAAGTCTTGCAAGTCTCGTCCGGGAAACGGGCAGTCCTAGCTTGTTCCGGAGGAGTCGAGCTAGGGGTTTCTTCTAAATCTTCTCCGTCAGTGGACTGTTTACTCTCCGTGTCTCTGTTCTCCGAGTCAATAGCCAAACCCGTTAAGGCTCTGCTGGACTCTGGGGCTGCAGGAAATTTTATTTCCCTTTCCTGTGCTCAGAATCTGGGTTTTCAGCTACGGTCGGTCGAACGACCTATTACGTTGACTGCTATCAATGGTACCCAAATTTCTAACGGTCTGATTTCAAGTTGTACAGTACCAATCAAACTGCAAGTGGGAGCTCTGCATCAAGAACATCTGGAGTTCCTAGTGATTCCTAGTGATTCGGGAGATGCCCCACGATCTGGTTCTTGGCCTTTCTTGGCTTAAACTTCACAACCCTCACGTCGACTGGAGTTCGACACAAATAACATCTTGGAGTCCTTTTTGACATTCAAATTGTCTCACCCCTGTCTATCCGCTCCGTGTATCTTCCAAGTCAGATGAAGGGCTCATTCCGGAGGCCTATCGGGAGTTTTTTTACGTGTTCTCGGAGCAAGCGGCCGATCTGCTACCACCGCACAGACCCTGGGACTGTCCCATAAAGCTAATTCCGGGGAAAATGCCACCTCGGGGTCGCACTTATCCCTTATCATTACCCGAGACCCAAGCTATGTCGGACTATATCAAGTCTAATCTGCAGAAAGGATTCACCCTCTACCTCCCCGGCGGGGGCGTGTTTCTTTTTTGTGAAGAAGAAGGACGGAGGGCTAAGACCATATAGACATAGTAATTTAAAACCACAATCCACCTTCTATCCCAGTCACTTGAAAGGCACACAAGTTGACGCATTTATCACAATGGTAGAAAGGGATATTGAGAAACTGAATGTGACTAGAACCAGAAATAACCTGACAAATCAAGAGAAAATATCTTTACAAGACTTACAAAACAATCACTCAATAGTAATTAAACCAGCAGACAAGGGGGGGGGGATAGTCATTTTGAACAAATCAGATTACATCAAGGAGGCAAACCGAATATTGGATGACACCCACACTTACCAAAGACTACAACAAGATCCAACAGTAACATTTCAGAGAGATTTGAACATGCATCTACAGAAGGGAGCCGATCTGGAGATTCTAAACAAACATGAATTTCAGTACATACAAACTCCACACCCCATAATTCCAGTTTTCTATTACTTACCAAAAATCCACAAAGATCCACAGAACCCACCAGGGAGACCCATAATATCAGGAATAGGTTCTTTGACATCCCACTTATCAGAATACCTGGACACATTTTTAAAACCGTATGTACAAAGGCAAAAATCTTATCTGAAAGACACCACACACATACTTAACAAGATAAAGGGAATGGAATGGACGGATGACATGTGGCTAGTCACTTCTGATGTCACATCATTATATTCAGTGATTGACCATGAACAAGGAACAGATAGTGTGAAATACCATCTAGATCAAGATAAAGACTTAACAGAGGTACAAAAGGAGTTCATCATTGACAGCATAATATACATTTTGAAACACAACTATGTATGGTTTGAGGGCACATTTTACCTCCAGACCAAGGGCACAGCGATGGGCACGAGATTCGCCCCGAGCTACGCAAACCTCTTCATGAGCTGGTGGGAGGACCGGTTTGTCTGGGGGAGGCCGGGGCTGGGGGCGAATCTCGTGCTCTGGACTAGGTTCATAGATGACATTTTCTTCATTTGGAAAGGGAGGGAAAATGATCTAAAAGAATTTGTAGGACTGATGAACAAAAACACCAACAACCTTCAATTCACCACCACTTACAGTAAGACCGAGGTTAATTTTTTGGATCTAAACATTTTTGCAGAAGAGGGCTTTCTCCACACAAAAACATTTAGGAAAAACGTGGACGTAAACAGCTATATCCTATCAAGTAGTGGGCACCATCCTAACTGGTTAAAGTCAATCCCCAAAGGGCAATTCACAAGATTACGAAGGAATTGCTCGAAAAAATTAGATTATCTAGTACAAGGAGAGAGATTACTGACAGACTTCAGGGAGAAGCACTACAAAGAGGAGGAAATCAAAGGGGCATATGAACAAGTAGGAGAAATAGATAGAGAACATTTACTCACATACAAAAACAAGAAAGAGAGGGAATACACAGAGAAGGTCACCTTTGTCACAGACTACACACAGCAGTCCAAATCTCTACAACGTATATTTAAAAAACACTGGCCCCTACTTAAGGAGGACGACACTCTTAATGACATCCTGGACACT
This sequence comes from Pseudophryne corroboree, assembly GCF_028390025.1. Taxonomy (NCBI): domain Eukaryota; kingdom Metazoa; phylum Chordata; class Amphibia; order Anura; family Myobatrachidae; genus Pseudophryne; species Pseudophryne corroboree. The sequence goes on along the minus strand of NC_086454.1, from coordinate 180,029,033 downwards.
ACACCTAGAATCATATTTCGGAAAGCACCTGATTTGAAGCAGAAATTGGTACATAGTCATATACAACCAAGTAGAATGATACAAACATACATCAACCAATCCAAACCCAAAGCAGGCTTCTACTACTGTGGAACTTGTCTAGGCTGCAGAAATAGAGGACCCATCAGCACCAAACCAGTGACTAATTTCAGCTCAAACAATACACTCAAGGTCTTTAACATCAAGGAAAGACTGACATGCAACAGCAAAGGGGTAATATATATGTTAGAATGTGGGTGCGGAAAACAGTATGTGGGCCGCACCATACGCCCACTCAAAACAAGAGTAAGTGAGCACATTAGAAACATCAAAAGAGGGCTGGAGGAACATAATGTGTCAAAACACTTTAAAGACCACCATGAGAGCGACCCCCAAACATTGACATTTATAGGAATTCAAGAAGTACAACACAACTGGAGGGGGGGAGACTACATTGCAAAAATTAATAGAACAGAACTCAAATGGATATACAAAATGAAAACACTCACTCCCTTTGGTCTCAATAAAGACAATGAAGTAAAATCAGTGATATGTAAAAAGTGACGGAAACACAAAGCTAACCATTGAAAATTCAAACTTTGTCACAAATACATTTATGAGTGGCGGGACAACCAACCATCAGGGAACACAAAGCTAACAATTGCAAAACCCTGATTTTGTTTTAAATACATTTATTAGTAGAAAGATAACAAACCACCAGGGATATAACAATTATCGTAATCTGCGACAGACATAAGCCATGCAAGCAGACAAAACAAGGCGATTATTAATGGATCTACAGGAAACATAGTTTCAATTCATTCTAGGGATTCCAGGATACATCAAAATGAGGGTAGAGGGTAAACCAATAGGAACAATGCATCTAGATCACATGACCAGAGTATGGAAATGAGGCACCCTATATAAGATCCTACTGGCCACTTATCAAGCACCCACTGCTCCCAGAGGAAGGCCTAACAAAGGCCGAAACGCGTTGGAGGCATCTACTGATTTTAATTCTACATCAATTCTACATTTATGCACGGAGGAGACATCGCTGGATCATCTGAAAACATCCGGGTCACGTGACCAGGAAGTACGGGACGCGACTGTGTAACCAAGCAACCGCGGGACGAGGAGAAGAAGGCGGAAGTCGTTGGTGGAGCCTCGGTGACGAACGAGAAGGGAAGACAGGTGAGTGTCCGTAGGCGGCAAGGGGTTACAAAGTGTGCGGCTCTGCAGAGCGCACTCTGAGTCTCCCCCAGCCCTAGACAGGTTCCACTACCAGACCGACCGACACCCAGGGGACGGCTGCACCAGGACGCACCACGGGTGACGGGGTTTGGATAGCAGGAGCCAGTCCGGATCCCCCTCCATTTCTATTTTCTCTTATTGTTAACCTGAGGCTCCTCTGAACGTGAAGACCGGTGATTCTCTTTTTTTCTACAGCTGGAATTTTTCCGTGCACATGAAGTTTTGATAGACTGGACATTCAATGGATTTGCGGGACGCCGCAATCCGACATTAGAGACTGGGCTTTATACGGTTTAATTAAGAGACTTTTATTTTCAAGCAGACTTTAAGCGGACTAACAAAAAATAATAAAAAGCTATTAACAGTGCTCAAAAGGATCCATTTGGTCAATCCTTTTATACATATATACCGGTCATTTGATTTTTCCTATTTACAAATTTGTGCCATACGTAGCTCCCATTTAGGGTAGATCACTGAAGGAGAAGGGGGCGGGTTTCTGAAAAAACTAACATTAAATTATCAACACGCACTAATCTCATTGACATACTAGGATTGAGCGCAGCACTAATAGAATTAATTTTTGCGGGTATCAGGTTGGTCACCTTTAAGTGCAGCAGCTCATCCGAACACTAGAGGGCCTCAGTGCGCAGTAAACACCAAAGAATTTCTGTATAAGACCATGTATTGACTATCGTGGTCTAAATGATGTCACCATTAAGAATAAGTATCCTTTGCCGCTCATTACGGAGCTCTTTGATAGAGTTAGCGGAGCACAAGTTTTCACCAAACTTGATTTAAGGGGAGCTTATAATTTGATACGTATCCGACAGGGAGACGAATGGAAGACGGCCTTCAATACCAGGGATGGGCATTACGAGTACCTGGTAATGCCGTTTGGCCTCAGCAACGCTCCTGCCGTCTTCCAGGGATTCATTAACAAAGTCTTTCAGGATATGCTATACCTAAGTGTCGTGGTATATTTGGATGACATACTGATATTTTCTAAAAATCTCACCGAGCCCAGAATACAGGTCAAAGAGGTACTTCTTCGATTATGAGAGAATCATCTTTATGGCAAGATTTCCAAATGTACCTTTGAGGTTTCTTCTATTCCATTTCTTGGTTACATCATTTCGGGCACGGAGCTTCGTATGGATCCAGAGAAACTCACTGCCATCCGGGACTGGACTCTGCCTCTTTCTTTGAAAGCGGTACAACGATTTCTGGGCTTTGCAAATTACTACCGGAAATTCATAAAGGGATTCTCCACCATCGTGGCACTTATTACTGCCCTAACCAAGAAGGGTTCTGACCCAAGTCATTGGTCCTCTGAAGCTATAGCAGCGTTCGCTCAGTTAAAGGCAGCCTTTATGTCCGCTCAAGTACTTCAGCAACCAGATTTTTCAAAACCATTCTTTTTGGAGGTTGATGCTTCTACAGTAGGCATAGGTGCCGTGCTTTCGCAGTACGCTCCAGATGGGAAGTTACATCCATGTGGTTTCCATTCTCGCAAATTCTCTCCTGCGGAACAGAATTACACCATTGGAGACAAAGAACTTTTGGCAATAAAATCTGCCTTGGAGGAATGGAGATATCTTTTGGAAGGTGCTAAACACCTAATTACAATTTTCACTGATCATAAAAATTTGCTGTACCTCAAGACGTCCCAATGCTTGAATCCCCGTCAAGCTAGATGGACGCTCTTCTTTACTCGGTTTTCGTTTGTCATTAAGTACCGGGCTGGGACTTTTAACACCAAGGCTGATGCTTTATCCCGTTCCTTAACAGCTTCGGATGAGGAGAATTCCGTTGAGAAGGCTTTGATTCTTAGTCAAGTTTCTATGTCGGCGGCTCCCACCGCTCTGAGTCCTCCTCCTGGGAGAATGTCTGTGCCAGCTAAATTTCGACCAAGGTTGTTGCAGTGGGCTCATATTTCCAAGTTTTCCGGTCATCCTGGAGTTCAAAAGATGCGGGAATTTCTACGAAGGTCTTACTGGTGGGACACTATGAAGAAGGATATTCAAGATTATGTCAACTCATGTCCTCAGTGTGCTCAGCACAAAATTCCTCGTTTGCCTCCTGCGGGGTTGTTGCATCCACTGTCCATTCCTCAGAGGCCTTGGACCCATATCTCTATGGACTTTGTCACTGAATTACCCCTCTCCAAGGGTCACAATACTGTCTGGGTAATTATCGACCGTTTCTCTAAGATGGCACATTTTGTACCTTTGACCGGGTTACCATCAGCGCCCAAGTTGGCTTTGTTATTTATTCGAGAACATTTCCGCCTGCACGGTTTACCTCAGGAAATCGTCTCTGACCGGGGGGTACAATTCACTGCAAGATTCTGGAGAGCTCTTTGTACGGGCTTACAAATAAAACTCAAGTTTTCATCCGCTTACCATCCACAGACCAACGGGCAAACTGAACGCGTCAATCAAGATTTAGAGACTTTTCTCCGTGTTTATCTCTCTCCCTCGCAAGATGATTGGGTGGAACTGTTGCCATGGGCCGAGTTTGCCCATAATCATCTGTACCACTCTTCGACTGGTGAGTCCCCATTTTTCATTAATTATGGGTTCCATCCTCAAGTTCCTGAATTACCCATTTGTCCTCCGTAGGATGTTCCTGCTGCAGCCTCTACTCTTCGGCACTTCAGTCAAATTTGGAGTCAAGTTCATGCTAATCTCAAGAGAGTCTCCGGCCGCTATAAGTTCTTTGCGGATAGGAAGGTTGGTGACAGGGTATGGCTCTCCACCCGCAACCTCCGGTTAAGAGTGCCCACTATGAAGTTCGCCCTAAAGTTTATTGGCCCTTACCCCGTGTTACAAGTTCTGAATCCGGTTGTCTGCAAATTGGGATTGCCTTCCCACCTCCGGATACCAAACTCCTTTCATGTTTCTCTCCTTCACCCCCTTATTTTAAACCGGTTCCATTTAAAGTCCCCGAGGCCAACCTCTGCAGAGTGTGAAGCTGGAATGGACTTTGAATTCAAAGCTATTCTTGACTCTCGTTATCTTCACAAGAATATACAGTATTTAGTGGAGTGGAAAGGTTTTGGCCCCGAGGAGAGGAGCTGGGTCAAGGCTACTGAAGTTATGGCTCCCCGACTGGTGCGGATTCTCCATTCCAGACATCCAACAAAACCTGGAAAGTGTCTGGGGCCACTCATGGAGGAGGGGGAACTGTCACACGCCATAGGCGGCGTTCACCGCGCTTACCCCTGCGTGCCTGCTGGTCTGTGTTGCGGCCTCCGCCTTCGGTGGTCCACGGGCTCCGGCGTCTGGCTGGGGCGATGCCATGACACCCGGCATCACGTGGGCGGGGAGCAGGTGACATCATCAGACTGTTCTGCCAATCCAGCGGAGGCACGAGATTCAAAGTCAGACGCTGGGCAGAGCCTCGGCACCTGAGTATCGTCTTTTCCCCTGATGTGGATTGCAGTGCTCTTGTTCCCGACGTATCTCTCTGCAGTCATACCCCAGTGTCTCCGGCACTTCCAGGTGCCAGTTCCTGCACAGTTCAGCGTATACTGCGGCTGGTGTGTTTCTCTGCAATCCAGTCACCAGTGCTTCTTGGAGTCAGCGTGTGCTGCGGGCTAATCACCGCTCTCAAGTCATACAAATCATCAGTGTCTTTAATCACCACTCTCAAGTTCTACAAATCATCAGTGTCATTAATCACCGCTCTCAAGTTCTACAAATCATCAGTGTCTTTAATCACCGCTCTCAAGTTCTACAAATCATCAGTGTCTTTAATCACCTCTCTCAAGTCATACAAATCATCAGTGTCTTTAACCACCGCTCCCAAGTTTTGCAAGTTGCCAGTGTCTTTAACCACCGTTCTCAAGTTCTACAAATCATCAGTGTCTTTAACCACCGCTCACAAGTGTTTCAAATCGTCAGAGTCTTTAACCACCGTTCACCAGTTCTTCAAATCACCAGTATCTTTAAAAACATCACTTACAAGTTCTTCAGTCATTATTATCTTGTACCAACACTTACAAGTACTTCTTTTCCTGGAATCCCCAGCATTGCTTACAAGTTCTCCTATAGGCCTGGACATTTCCCCATACGTTCCTTCTCTGCTATGTGACATTGTGTTGCTCTCTTCCTGCAATAAAGTTCTTTAATATTTTCACCAAGCTTTACTGTCAGAGTCCTGTATGAGGAAGACCTATATTAAGCCATCCCTGTTCCGACCCAACTGTGGTTCCTCTCCCCTACCATCGGGAGAACCCCCGAGTTCACAACACCCCCAACCTAGGTCAGTGACAAATTGCATTTATATGTCATCCTGAGGGTCAGTTGTATGGTAAAGGACAAGATTTGCTTCTGTTTGGCCACATATTTTATGACTGGCAGCCACCAGCACTGGTTTTGCCTATTATATTGACCATGAATAATTTGAATTGGTCCTGGACCACCAACCCAGGGCACCCCTGCAAGTGTCCCGAGGCACCCCAGGGAGCCACGGCACACAGTTTGGGAACCTCTGGGTTACACAGTCGTTTTGCAGCCCCCCCCCCCTTCTACAACCCCCTGGTACCGTGTGAGATAGCTGCAGTTGCTTTGGATGGACTTGCTCTTCCTGGACAACACTGTGCAGGCAGGAAAATGGCGATGAACGCTGCTGGGTCCGCTCTGAGGACAAGCTTCGCCCCCCAAATGGCGCTGTCTTCCCGCACTTCCTACGATTATACTGGCCTGAGGAATTATGCTGGCTGAGATCCAGGGACCCCGACAGGCTGTGTGACCAGTGTAGGGTGTAGGCGCTGGCTCATGGCACCCCTCACAGCGCCGCACTATGTACCACTGAACCTCCGGAGCGCAGTTACTACTGCGCTCCTACACTGATGCTGCCATCTTCACACCAGCCCCCTGCTTGCTAGGGGGGTCGGTGACTCACTCGCCACTGATCTTCAGCTCTGTAAGGGGGTGGCGGCATCCTGCTGGGGTGAGCGATCCCCTGTGGCGGGGAACAATCTATCCCCTCAGGAGCTCAGTGTCCTGTCAGTGGAGATAGTGGCTAGGACCCCGCAGGGCGGAAACTACTCCCCCCTTAGTCCCACGAAGCAGGGAGGCTGTTGCCAGCAGCCTCCCTGTAAAATAATAAACTCTAAAATAAACTTTACTAGAGAAACTCTGGAGAGCTCCCCTAGCTGTGACCAGCTCCACCGGGCACATTTTCTAAACTGAGTCTGGTAGGAGGGGCAAAGAAGAAGGAGCTAGCCCACACTCTCAAACTCTTAAAGTGCCAAAGGTTCCTTGTGGATCCGTCTATACCCCATGGTACTAATGTGGACCCCAGCATCCTCTAGGACGTAAGAGAAATGGTGTTGTGTAATGTGAATAAGTAGCATTTCAGTGTGATGTAATGTGAATAAGGGGCACTACTGTGAGGGTTAACATATATAAGGTAAAGTGGTACTACTATGTGATATAACATGAATTAGTGATATTATCGCATGATAAAATGTGAATAAAGTTGCACTACTATGTTGCATAATTTGAATTGGGGGTACTATTGTGTGACCATTCTCCTTCCCAGCAAGAACACACTCCTTTTTGGGCTGTACGCACTGTTCCTATTTAAATTATAGGGAGTAGGAACACCAAAATGAGGACTGCTCTGGGAAAGGGGTGCAGGGTCAAAGGCGAAACTAGAGGCGGTGCTAGAGGGCACCAGCCAAAATCTTGCCAACGGCATCATATTGGTTAGGGCCGGTTCTTCTGGGGTGCCTCTTTGTTAGTTAACTCTCAATTTAGAAATATATAAATGTACGTGCTACTGTCATGTAGCATAAGAAACTACACAAATGTATGACCCAAATTAGGTAGTATTATCATGTAGGGTTAGGATCACCATAAGGGGTGTAAGTTCTGTCACCTACTGCAGGTGTTAGCAGGGCTCCAGGGACAGAGCTGATCAACTCTGCAGCAGCAGCAGGTGTGCTGCAGAGTTCCATTGGAAGAGCAGACGTCATACTTGGAGCCTGCTGTGAACCGCATAGGTGCTGCTGTACGTGCAGGTGCCTCTTCAGGGAGGCAGGTGTCTCTATTGCCTCTGGTAGTTACGAACCCACAGCATGGCAAGCACAGCGCGCCCGCAAGGAGCCTCTTTGCACTCGCCCCGCTGCCGGGCGGGATGGCGGGTGGGCTGCCGCTGTCGGGATATTGACAGCCTGAATCCCATCCGCAGGCAAATCATACTGAATCCGGTTGTAAATCCCATTACTGGTCCATTATAGTGTGATGGTTGAAGCTTGTGTTTTTGTTTTCTAGATTAGATCTTCCCTTCATGCAACTGTAGTGGACCAATAAATTGAGTTGAGTAACTTGCCTTTTTTTGTGTATCACTGCCTGATGTAGCCCAGCCATATTATGCAATCAGTACAATCGTCATTTGAAACACAACAGGTGGAATTAAAAAATTTTTGAGGCCCTTGTTGCTCCCAAACTCCCATCTAAAAACACATGGCGATATTCAATTGTTTTGTCTATTGGGCCTGAGTAACAGGGCAACCATTACTTTGCGCACATGTTACACCGAAATGCACCAGGTTTAGATACGTAAAGCGGCTAAACCCATCTAAACTATTGGGCATGCTGCCAAAAATGCAGGATGTTGTGAGCAGAAGTAAAGAGCTCCTGTGTCACTCACTCCGTTACAACTGGAGAGTCCTTCCTTGGTTTCTTCCTAGAACTCCAAGACTCTTATGGCAGTGACCCCTGACCCCCTGGGGTTGAGTTCCATAGAATGCGCCAGCAGGTCTTCTAGCCTGTAAGAGCCACTTTTCCCATAAGGCTTTATGCGCCTACCGGTACTGGGATGCCCACCAGGACTTACACCACTGACGGTAGTATGAGCTCAACCCGAGGATGTCCTGAATCAATGGCAGCGAGAGAAATAGTATGAATATGAGTGGAATTACGAACAGTAAGGCAAAGGAAAGGCAAACAATGGAGATAGGGCTGAAACTGAGGTAAAAGGGTTAAGGGAAATAACGAGACTAAGGGGTGGAAGACACAGAGGGAATAATAAACTAAAGAACCCCAAACCGGGGAGCTGCTTCCAGACTGCGAGGAAGTGCACAAGTGTACAGCAGAATACAACTTAAGGAATTAAGTAAGACATGCAAAAACACACAAAACAACTCTGGAACTGAGTAAGGGCTGGGCAGAGGAACACTGTCTGGAGATGAGTACTGACAGGCAGGGGACAAAACCCAAAGGTTGAGACTAGACCCAAGTGTCAAGGGCTCCCGCTGCAACCTGGAGCTATAACCAGCAAGGAGTGAGAGGCAGAGAACACATATATAGGAGGTAGGAGCTAATGAAAGTACAGCATAGCCAACCTCCACTTAATTAAAAAATGTACACAGCCTCCAGCCCTCACAGAGGAAACCTCTGGCTCCCCCGCTGCCTGGCAACCCTGACCGCCGAAAGAACTTGGCAACCCGGTTGCCATGGAGCCGGCGGTCGGGGAGCAGAAGTACGGATAGTGCTCCGGGTGCCTAGCGACGACCGGATGCTGAGAGCCACACGCCGCGGCTGTAACACTCCCAATCAGCACAACAACTGAATAGCTCTGTCTGGTGCCGGGCACCCAAATTTTTTTTTTATTCTTCCAATGTGCTGGTGTTAACATTATGTTGATTGAATTGTCTCCTTGTTATTCTACAGGTATGTCTTCCTACTGGGAGCACATGAACATGTGGCGAATGCAAGTGTACTCTCATATTAATAAAATGTACTTTTATTTTATGTCTTAGTGAACAATTAGGAATCCTTTTTAGCAGCCCTTGTAAATCCAACTGAATATAAATATCTTATTGAGAAGGTAAATAATTTAGTTTTTTTTAAGTTAAAACTAAATTAAAGTACTGTTTGAATTATATTTATTTTAGGAAACCTTATACAGTAGGTGTTCTCATAATTAGAAGATCAGCTTGCACTTAATGGGCCAGAGGCTGTGTTTTAGGGCAAATTGGTACAAGGATCTTTAATGAGGGGTTCACATATTAGTTTAATGTGTGCAATAGATTGCTTTCATGAGGTTAATCTTAAATATTCTGTGATAAACAAATATTGACTGGTCAATTCCAATAGCAGGAGGAGGAAATGATTGTCTTAAATAACAAATAACTGCGATTTATGTGCAAACAAGGGTCTGTAATCGGCGAGTTGAATACTCCTTAGGATAAGTAGGAATAAAGAGCCAGAGATGTCACAGGGCCATTGGCATTTCTATAATGGGTGCAATGTATGCAGTGCACACGGGTCCCTGGGTCCACGGGAGCCCACAACGCACCCTATGTTTTAATACTTACCTTTCTGGAGTCCTGCATCGGGTGCTGCAGCTGCGGCAATAATCACAGCCAAAATGGACACCATGCATGCACAGTAATGAAATTAGTCTCTGGAACATGGTGGGTGCCAAGTTTTCAGAGACCTGCACATGCGCAGTAAACTCCGGCACAATGCCAGAGCCTACTTTGCTGTGGAGAGGAGGAGGCCCACCGAGAGTCTGCACACGGGCCCCCTCCTCTGTAAAAACGCCCCTGCACAGGGCGCAATTGTATTATGTGCGATTGTGAGTTTAATTAAACTTGCATACATCGCACAAATGTGTGCACCCGAGATCCAATTAGAAATGCCAATTTGTGTTGGTCAGGGTGAGGGTGTGTAACTTTTATAGAAAATGTGACCTGGCAAAGTACATGAAAAAGTGGTCCATCCTGGACCCCAAAAAAGTGATAACTGAGGATCATATAGGCTGTTAGTGTGGAAAATACTGGAAGTTTTTAGAAGGTGTTAAATAGCTGTAGTTAGCACTTTTTATTAATGGTGAAAAAATTATAGCAAGCCTTTTACATCAAATTAAAGTCTTTCCAGCATTTTAGGGTACATACAAATATCTGTATAGTAGTTTTTCCAGTGTTTCTATACGATAATGTAAATGTCAAGGACCTAGCTGAACTTGATGCTGTATCCAGTGAGGCTTCAGGAACTGGTGTAGGATTGATGTTGGTCGGGAGGAAACAGGGAGGTCGCAGGTAGTTTCTCCTCATAGGAGTAATGCTGAGATGAGGAGACTGGAGCCGAATGGTGACCGGACTGGAACCGGTTGGTGATCGGACTGGAACCAGCAGATGACCGGACTGGAACCGACAGAAGACTGGATAGGGACCGGACTGGAACCGGCAGGATGATTCGGGCTGGAACTGAAGTAGCAGGACCGGGTGGAATCAGAGTAGCAATCTGGGCTAAAACTGGAGCAGCAGAAGCGGGTGGATCTGGTGTAATGCACTGAGCTGGAGAACCAGGAGCACATGCACTAAGGGGGTCATTCCGACCTGATCGCATGCTGCGCTTCTTTGCAGCCGTGTGATCGGAACTGTGCATGCGCGGTGGCCGCATTGCACAGGTGCGTCGTTGCCCGGCGACGCCCGGCGCCAGGCAGCGACGCCGCTAGCAAGGAAAGCGGTCGCAGCAGCGACCGCAAGAAGATTGACAGGAGGAAGGCAGAACTGGGCAGCAACTCACCGTTTTCGGGGAGTGGTGAGTCCAACACAGGCATGTCCAGGTGTTTGGAGGGTGGATGTCTTACGTCAATTCTGGGACCTCCATCGCTGGATCGATCGCACAGGGTAAGTAACTCTTACCCTGGTCTTCTTTTACAGGAAAAACTTTTTTGCATAGCAGGGCTGCACAAGCGTTCACAGCCCTGCTATGCAGAAATACACTCCCCCATTGGCGGCGTCTAGTTGATCGCACGGGCAGCAAAAAGTTGCTATGTGCGATGAACTCGGAATGACCCCCTAAGAGTACTAGTCCAGAGGAATGACTCAAAGTTCTGGCAATTTGAACAACAAGACCTGTGGGCTTTATACCCATAGGAGGTCAGTGATTGGAGTCAGGTAATCACTGCTGGGGAGGAAGTGTCCAGAATCAGCATAGAAGAAGCAGGAAGAAGATGGTGTCTGTAATTGCAAGAGGTTCCCGTCTGAAGACTGCGGCCGTTCCAGACACAGAAGATCGTCCTCAGTTGGCGACTCAGACTCAGGAGGCGCTGCGGAAGACGCCGTCCTGCGACCTCTGGAGAGCTGCAAGCAGTGGCTGAAACAGCAAAGTGGCCGGGAAGGTAGAGGACGGGGTATGGGTTTTAAGTCACGGCTGGAGACCGTGACAGTAAAAAGTTGGAAAAAAACATTCTTACCTGTTATTTGCAAGTTCAAAAAAATCCTCTCCAATCACTACATCACCTCCACGTACCTGTTCCACATCATTTAACTCCTTATTAAGATTTTTAAAGAATTTCACCTGAAAACTGACATTTCTTTATTGCCCAAAAAATGCTATTTAAACCTATTCAGAGCTTCTGCATGGTGTCCTGACATCTTTTCCTTAAAATAAAGATTTTTGCTAACTCAGAGGCTGTGCACAGAAAAATTTCTTCTGAAAAATCAATGACAATTTTGAATTGGATTTGCAAATGTAATTCGCAATGCAAGTTCACTGTGAGAATGGTTCACAGGACCCAACTCGCACCTAGCAGGGTTGAGCCTATAATCCAAGGCCAAGGGTTCAAATATGAGTAAAAAATCAGAAGAAGAGGTCAGGAACGCTGGTCTGAATAGACTGGTTTAATAAAATAGCAAGTGATTAGGTCACCCTTTTTAGGGGATGTTTTTGGAGAAGAATGTGTGGTACAGTATTTAGCAAGGATTTATGAAATACTGTACTGGATGCATCTATCGCATGGAGCTTGGCAACTGAACTTCAACATTTACATTTAAGCATTTCCTAATAACTCAAAAGGGACTGGTATATACTGTATCTCCACTAACTTATTTGAATGTCGTTCTAGGCAAAGATTTTTAATAGATGCTGTAGCCATATTTGCTGAGCCACTTGGTATAAGTTAAAAGGGGCCCGAATTTTGATTCTTACAGAAACGTTGAGACTTTTGCATTGACCTGCATAAAGATTTACAAGTTTCATGGATGGATTGATGCATTTCAGAAGTACAGCAGAGTGAGCCTGAGTGTGGAAACCACATATGATGATGAAGAATGGTGGAAGTAGAGGTGGCACTCGCACAGACTTTCAAATCAAATTAAAGAATGACAACTGTAGCCACAGTGTCATTCTAATGTTTTGGAACTTTTATTCCATCATCAGGTTCAGAAACATTAGAATGACACTGTGGCTACAGTTGTCATTCTTTAATTAGATTTGAAAGTCGATTCGAGTGCCACCTCTACTCACCTGTACATTGCATTTATCTGTGATGGGCACGGGGGCATGCTGATTATTATACTATATATGTATACAGGACCGGACTGTCCATCTGGCACTTCTGGCACATGCTTTAAGGGCCAACGGGCTGGTGGGCTGGTCCGTTCACACAGAGAGCCGGGAAGGCCACGCACAGTGCAGCTTCCGGCCTTCTGTTTGTCCCCCCCGCCTCTGAAAAAACGACCAGTCTGTTTAGGTTGAGAAAGGCACCAGGACAGATGCCCCCCTGTAACTCTGCTGACAGACACTGTTCTCTAACCGACAGCCTTGCTGGAATTGAGCCACACATCCTGGTTTCCTGGTCATTACAAGCTGTGGGTTAACATCTGACAGCTTGTTAAAAAGTAAGCCCTATATCCCAGTCTCCCAGCTAGTGCGAGCAGTGGTCTACCACCTGACAGCCCATTAAACTTGAACCGCTGATTCCAGCTTCCAGGCTAGTGCAAGCTGCAGACAACCATCTGCCAAGACCTTATCCTATGGGAGCTCCCTAATAAAGATAGCACAGCTTCATTCACCATTCCATATTCAGATATTGCTGACAGCACATCAGGATCAAACGGTCATAGGGCAAGTACTGTCTACATTACTCAATTAACACCTTAATGGTGTACTACATGGACAAACCTTCCCACTTACAAATGCACAACCTCATCCACCTGACCAAAAAATTGTTACAACCAGAGAAATTATCTGGACTCCAGATGGTGGAATGTCACCAACCGGTCACTCACCGCTGTGGGTTCTGGAGTCCGTCCGTTGCCAGCGTGGTTGTATGCGGTGCTGTGCGGCCATGTTGGGACACGGCAGGGTCGGTGGCAGTGGTGATGCAGGTTCGGGGAGTCAAAAGTGCGGGAACCTAATGGCCGGAGCCACCTCTGTGTGTCTGCAATATAGGAGGTGGCCATGTTGGGGACCAAATGCAGCACCTGTGGGTAGGTGTTAGCCAATCCCGTGCATGTGCTTCCTATAAGTAGGCTGGGATTATTTCACTCTTGGCCAGTGCTTTGTTGTAGCTACTCTGTACCCTAGCTCTGTGCTCTCCCTGTGGATTTCTGTGTGATTCCAGTGGTCCTGATATCGCCTCTGCTCCCAGAGGTCTGCCTACAGCCTTCGCCACAAGTAATCCACCAGCTCCCTGCTGTGCTGTCAGTCAATCGTTCTCCAAGTGGCAACAAGTGGATTCCCGGAGTCCCATGAGAGGTTACCCTGTTCGTTCAGTGACTGCCTGCTATAATCACACAGCCTGTGGAAGTTTCTACTTAATCCTGGTCCTTGGTTACTAATCTCTCAGTTAACCTATTCTTCACCGTTGTCTTCTGCTGCAGCTCTTCACAGTGTTTCAAGTATAATCTTCACAACCTGCAAGTACTTCTTTCAGTATTGTATCTACGTTTTTGCATCATTCAAAGACAATTCTTCACAGTTCTCCAGTTCAGCCTTTAAGTGTCAGTAACAAGTCTTCACAGTTATTCATCTTTGTCTACAATATCCAGTTAACACTTCTTACAGTTTGGCACCAATCATTGCTTCATATTGGACAATTCTTCACTAATCTTCAGGCAGGTTTTATCTTATTCATATGAACATTTCTTCAATGCATCTTTTATACAGATCCTGCTTATCGTTATGCCATTCATTGCAGTATGTCAGTTCATATATGGTGTCTAATAATTGTCATTTAACTCCTTACTAGAATTGTAGCTTTCTAATAAATATATGAAACCGAACTATCTTCGTCCTCCCTGTTTTCACCATACTCCAGCATCAACACCTTCGGTTGGTCCAAGGTTAACAGATTCACAGAATCAGCAGGCCCTGACATGGAAAAAGTTGTCACGGACCTTTATTTGAGGTCTCTGCCCGTGGCTTTGCGCAAGTGGATGAGCCATGTGGATCCTAAGACAACTGACCAGTTAGTGGAGATGGTGGAAAGGTATTTGGTGAAGGAGGAACTACTGGCAATATCGCAGTGACCCCTAGATGCACAACAGCGCACTTCTGTAAAACCCGGTAAGACTGTTTTGTGGGAAAAGGGTCCTGGGCAGTTAAGAGAACTCAAAAATGGAGAGACTGTGGATGATTGGTCCAAAGACAGGCCAGTGGGCAAGAAAGTTCTCTGCCACCTAAGAGATTTGACAGTCATGTGATTAAATGTTCTAGGTGTGGTGTGCCAGGACATGTTGTTGCTGTTTGCCCAGTTGTTCAAGAACCCATGCAATGTGATGCTGTCCTTGAATGTCACAGAATGTCTTACTTTGACGGGTTAGCCTGTACTGTTGAGCTGAGCCCGAACAACCAATGTGTGAAAGTTTCATGGAAGGTAACCATGTAGAGGGGCATTGTTAGACTCAGGAAGCTTAATTACCCTTACAAAAGATGGGCTAATAAATACTTTAAAATTCCAACAAACAACTGTGGACATAACTACCACCATTATAATACTGCTGAGGTGATTATTGAGACCACTTGTGGTTCAGCTATAATAATGCTTGATACATAATAACGCTTGATATAATCACAGAACCAGGGGTCAAAGTCAACCTAAAGTAATATAGAATTCCTGAATCACAGCAAGAGACTGTCTCTAAAGAGATTAAGAATATAGTAACATAGTAACTAAGGTTGAAAAAAGACAATTGTCCATCGAGTTCAACCTATTTGTGGTCTCCTATGCAGTCTTATTATAGGACTAGTTATTTTTATGTTAGGACTAGTTATATTAACTATAATGTGTGCCTATGCACCATAACCCTGAATATCTTTATCCAATAAGAATTTATCTAACCCATTCTTAAAGGTGTTGACTGAGTCCGCAGTTACTACTCTCTCAGGCTGGGAATTCCAAACACGTATTGTCCTTACTGTGAAAAAACCTTTTCGGCTCAATGTGTGGAAACTCCTCTCCTCTAACCTAAGCTGACCTTATAGATAACAGATCCCTCCCGAGCTCTGTGTCTTGACCCCTTATATATTTGTAGATGTTGATCATGTCCCCTCTTAGTCTCCTCTTTTCCAATGTAAACATGCCTAGTCTTGCAAGCCTTTCCTCGTATTCCAGCGTCTCCATGCCCTTGAATAGTTTGGTCGCCCGCCTCTGAACCTTTTCTAGCTCCAGGATATCCTTTTTGTAATATGGTGCCCAAAATTGCACACAGCGTTCAAGATGTGGCGTCACTAGTGATTTATATAATGGGAGTATAATACTCTCGTCCCTTGCATCAATTCCACGTTTTATGCATGCTAATATCTTATTAGCCTTCTTTGCTGCACTCCTACTTTGGGTACTGCTGCTTTATTTGTTATCTATGTGAACCCCTAAGTCTTTTTCCAGTACAGAATCCCCTAATATTACCCCATTTAGTATGTAGGTGTAATTTTTGGTCTTGCCCCCACAGTGCATTACCTTACACTTGTCTGTGTTGAATCTCATTCTCCATTTTGCTGCCCATGCTTCCAGTTTAGTTAAGTTGTTCTGAAGAGACTCAGCATCCCCCTCCATATTTATACCCTACACAATTTGGTATCGTCTACGAAAATTGACACCATGCTCTCTAGAACTACTGTTAGGTCGTTGATGAAAATGTTGAACAAAAGTGGTCCAAGCACAGACCCTTGTGGCAACCACTTAGTACTTTAGTCCAATTTGAAAATGATCAATTGACCACAACGCGCTGCTCCCTATTATCTAACCAATTACTGACCCAAGTGCATATTGTGCTCCCTAGCCCTATTTCTTATAGCTTATAGATAAGACGCATGTGTGGTACAGCTTTGGCAAAGTCTAAAAAGATTACATCCACCTCCTTAGCCTGTTCAAGGTTCGCACTTACTATTTCATAAAAGCCAAGTAAGTTGGTTTGACATGATCTGTCCTTCACAAATCCATGTTGGTTCCTTTTAATGACCTTATTTGCTTCAAGGAACTTTTGAATACTGTCCCTTAGAATACCTTCCAATACTTTCCCCACTATAGATGTAAGACTAACTGGTCTATAATTACCTGGTTCAGCTTTGCTCCCCTTTTTGAATATCGGCACTACCTCTGCTATACGCCAGTCTTTGGGAATCATACCCGATTTAACCGAATCCATGAAGATCAAAAATAGAGGTCTAGCTAGTTTAGCGTGCAACTCCATAAGAACTCTATTGTGATTTCCATCTGGACCAGGTGACTTATTAATCGTTAACTTTTTTAATCGGTCACAGACTACATCCTCACATAAATAAGCATTTAGCAGTGGGACATTATCTTTGTTGAGATTTTGTGTTAGACCCAGCATTTGGTCCTCTCTGGTAAATACCGTTGAAAAAAACTTGTTTATTTTGTTTGCTATGTCATTATCATTTTTGATTAAGACTCCCCTCTTGTCCTTTAAAGGGCCTATACTCTCCTTCTTTAGTCTCTTGCTGTTGATGTACTTAAAAAAATGTTGGGATTCGCTTTGCTTTCCTTTGCTACTAGTTTTTCAGTTTCTACTTTAGCCGCTCTTATTCCTTTTTTGCATATTTTGTTACAGTCCTTATAGTGCTGGAATGACTCCGCATCCCCCTCAGATTTGTATTTTTTAAATGCTCGTCTTTTTTGTCCATTAATTCCTTTATATTTTTGTTAAACCACATTGGTTTTGGATTTTTATTCCTTTTTTTTGCTGCTGGTGGGAATACATTTACAAGTATTATTAATTAGCAGTGATTTTAATACATCCCATTTCTCTGTAGTATTTTTTCCTTAAAACTGAATTTCCCATTCAATGTCCATTAACGCTTCCTTAGTCATGTCAAAGTTGTCTTTGCTAAAGTTTAGAGTCCTAGTTGAGCCAGTATAGGACTGCTTATGAAAACTGATATTGAATGTGACCATATTGTGGTCACTGTTACCTATGGGCTCTCCTACTTCAATATTTGATACCAATTCCCCATTGTTATTTAATACCAGGTCTAAGATTACATTGTACCTAGTTGGTTCCTCAATTAATTGAACTAAGTAATTATCATTTAGCATGTTTAAAAACATATGGCCCCTAGCAGTATCACATGAATTGATTTTCCAGTTTATCTCGGGATAGTTAAAGTCTCCCATCACTACTATGTCTCCTACTCCTGATGCTCTTTCAATTTGATTCAGTAACAATTTCTCGTCAGACACATTAATACCAGGCGGCTTGTAGCATAACCCCAATAATAACTTCTTTATTCCTTTACCCCCGCATGCAATTTCTACCCATAACATCTCAATAGTATTTACAGTCCCTTCTTGAATATCTTCCCGTATAACAAGTTTTAGAAATGGCTTAACGTAAAGACATACCCCTCCACCCCGTTTATTTAGTCTGTCTCTCCTGTACAGCGTGTAACCCTCTAGATTGACTGTCTAATCGTGAGATGCGTCACACCACGTTTCAGTAATGCCTATAATATCATATTCCTTGCTTGCTGCAGGGATTTCTAGTTCCCCTTTTTTTTTTACCTGTAAGGCTTCTAGCATTTACATACATACAATTGAGATATGTATATCCCCTTATGGTAGGGACATCATAATTCTTATGCAGCAGAGATGACCCGTAATCATCATTGCTTACTGTTATTCTTTTTAGTTCCCATGTTACTACTCTTGCCGTCTGCGCTATTCCTCCCCTGTACTCCTCCCCCATTTTGTTCACTAACGCCACCCCTGCTATTCTTACTGAATGACCCGTGATTTCTTGCCCCCAGGCACCTAGTTTAAAATCTCCTCCAACCTTCTAACCATCCTTCCCCCCAGCACCGCTGCCCCCTCCTCATTCAGGTGCAAAAAAGATGGCACCTGACTGAGAAGTCCGCCCAGTGTTCTAGGAACACAAACCCTTCCTTCCTTCCTGCACCAACCCCTAAGCCACACATTTACCTCGCTAATGTCCCTCTGTCTCCCTGGGCTAGCGCGTGGCACCGGTAATAATTCAGAGAATATTACCTTAGATGTCCTTGCCTTAAGTTTCTTGCCTAATTCCCTATAGTCTTTATTAAGGACATCCCACCTTCCACTAACTTTGTTGTTGGTGCCAACGTGCACCAAGACCACTGGATCATTCCCAGCCCCTCTCAACAATCTATCTACCTACCCGGTTCGCGATGTGCCGCAACCGAGCACCCGGAAGACAACAGACTGTACGGCGATCATGGTCCTGGTAGCAGATTGCCCTATCTGTCTTCCTAATTATGGAATCCCCTACCACCACAATCTGACTAGGTACCTTACTAACTTTTATCCCGACTGCGCCAGAGGGACCACTCCTCTGGTTGCTAGATGGAACAGTCTCCTCTGGCACCCTCACTTTACAACAATGAAGTTGTGCTTGTACTTATCTATCCTTTGTGTCCCCTAATCCTTCGCTTTTATGCAGCAGTAGTCACCGGTTCCTTCACTTTTATTCAGCAGTCTCCGTCCCCTTCTGTCCTCTCCTCAGATGTCTGCAGCAGCAGCAGTCTTCCTTGCCCCCTTGTGCAGCTCAGCAGTGGATTCAGACCATGCAGGCCGATTGTGGGTCCCTGGTAGTACCTTCTGGCAGCAGCAGTAGGCTCTTTCCCCACCGGCAGCGTCCCTGGGCAGTACGTAGTATGCTCACACAAAAAATAGAATAAAAACAAAGACAGAAAATAGGATTTTAGTACCTACCGGTAAATCCTTTTCTCCTAGTCCGTAGAGGATGCTGGGGACTCCAAAAGGACCATGGGGTATAGACGGGATCCGCAGGAGCTTGGGCACACTGAAAAGACTTTAACTGGGTGTGAACTGGCTCCTCCCTCTATGCCCCTCCTCCAGACCTCAGTTATAGGAACTGTGCACAGGAAAGATGGACATTTCGAGGAAAAGATTTTAGTTCAAACTAAGGGCAGGAACATACCAGCCCACACCACAACATACCGTACAACCGGAGTAACAGTAAACTAGATAACAGTATGAATTTAACTGCAGCAACCAGCTGAAACAACAAATACACAACCTGTGTGTAAACCAATGCAACTAATAAGAACACACTGCAAGTAACCGTCTGCACTGGGATGGCGCCCAGCATCCTCTACGGACTAGGAGAAAAGGATTTACTGGTAGATACTAAAATCCTATTTTCTCTTACGTCCTAGAGGATGCTGGGGACTCCAAAAGGACCATGGGGTCTATAGCAAAGCTCCAACACGGGCGAGAGAGTGCGGACGACTCTGCAGCACCGATTGAGCAAACATGAGGTCCTCCTCAGCCAGGATATCAAACTTGTAAAACTTAGCAAAGGTGTTTGAACCCGACCACGTAGCTGCTCGGCAAAGCTGAAGTGCCGAGACCCCTCGGGCAGCCGCCCAAGATGAGCCCACCTTCCTGGTAGAATGGGCCTTCACTGACTTCGGCACCGGTAGCCCAGCCGAAGAATGAGCTTGCTGAATCGTACTACAAATCCAGCGTGCAATAGTCTGCTTCGAAGCAGGATGACCAATCTTGTTGGAAGCATACAGGACAAACAGCGCCTCTGTTTTCCTGGCCACCGCCGTTCTGGCGATGTAGATCTTCAAAGCTCTCACAACATTAAGAGACTTTGGAACTGCCACAGCATCTGTAGCCACAGGCACCACAATAGGTTGGTTAATGTGAAATGAAGAAACCACCTTCGGCAGAAATTGTTGACGAGTCCTCAATTCCGCCCTATCCGAATGGAAGATCAAGTACGGACTCTTGTGTGACAAGGCCGCCAACTCAGACACCCGCCTGGCAGATGCCAGAGCCAACAGCATGACCACCTTCCAAGTGAAAAATTTTAACTCAACCTTACGCAAAGGTTCAAACCAGGAAGACATAAGAAACTGTAAGACCACGTCAAGATCCCATGGTGCCACCAGGGGCACAAACGGAGAATGGATAGCATCACTCCCTTCACAAAAGTTTGAACCTCAGGGAGAACAGCCAATTCCTTCTGAAAGAAGATAGATAAAGCCGAAATCTGCACCTTGATGGAACCCAATTTTAGGCCGGCATCGACGCCTGCATGCAAAAAATGGAGAAACCGACCCAAGTGAAATTCATCCGCAGGAGCAGCTTTAGTCTCACACCACGAAACATACTTTCTCTAAATACGGTGATAATGTTTCGCCGTAACTTCCTTCCTCGCCTTAAGGAGTGTGGGAATGACCTCCCAGGGAATACCTTTCCGAGCTAAGATTTGGCGCTCAGCTTTCATGCCATCAAACGCAGCCGCGGTAAGTCTGGAAACACGCATGGTCCCTGCAATAACAGGTCCTCCCTTAGAGGAAGTGGCCAAGGATCTTCCACAAGTAATTCCTGAAGATCTGGATACCAGGCCCTTCTTGGCCAATCTGGAACGACAAGAATTGCTTGCACTCTTGCTCGTCGAATGATTCCCAGCACCTTTGGAATGAGAGGAAGCGGAGGGAACACATACACCAACTGAAAGACCCACAGAGTCACCAGGGCGTCCACTGCACTGGCTTGGGGGTCCCTTGACCTGGAACAATACCTCGGAAGCTTCTTGTTGAGGTGAGACGCCATCATGACGATCAGCGGAGTTCCCCAATGCTTCGTCAGTTCTGCAAACACCTCTTGATGAAAAACCCACTCTCCTGGATGGAGATCGTGTCTGCTGAGGAAGTCTGCTTCTCAGTTGTCCACTCCCGGAAGGAAGACTGCTGACAGAGCGCTCACATGTTGTTCCGCCCAGCGAAGGATACTTGTGGCCACCGCCATAGCCGCCCTGCTCCTTGTTCCGCCTTGACGGTTTATATGCGCCACCGCAGTTATGTTGTCTGATTGTATCAGGACAGGCTGACCCTGAAGAAGGCTTCTTGCTTGTAGCAGGCCATTGTAAATGGCTCTGAACTCGAGAACATTTATGTGGAGGCAAAATTCCTGGAGCGACCATTTCTCCTGGAAATTTCTTTCCTGGGTGACTGCGCCCCAGCCTCGGAGACTTGCATCTGTTGTCAACAGGACCCAATCCAGGATACCGAATCGGCACCCTCCTAGGAGGTGAGAACTTTGTAGCCACCAGAGGAGAGAAATCCTGGCCCTGGGAGATAGACGTATCTGCCGGTGCATGTGCAGGTGAAACCCGGACCACTTGCTCAGCAGATCCCACTGAAACGCCCGGGCATGAAACCTGCCAAACGGAATGGCTTCGTATGCCGCAACCATCTTCCCCACAACCGGAGTATATTGATGAACCGACAGACTGGCGAAGTCAAAAAAATATTACATAAAGAGAACATACAAACTACACACATATAAGTCGCTATACTTGCAAATATGCGCAGCGAGCACAGCAATGTATGGTAACACACGCATTTACACGGACATGCCACAGAGATGGATTCGACACTTATTTCATACAGTACATAATTATAATAATATCAAGCGCCAGAAATCATGATGATTTAGAATTGTATATGATGTAGTGGTGTCATGTACGTGTATTATTTGAACGAAACCAGATAGACCGGACATGTTTACTATTGAAGCAACCAGATTGATGTGTAGATTCATTTGATGCTTGTTATGAAGTTGTGGGACATTGCAGCGGATAATTATGATTACATGTATAAAAGCTAAAATCACTTTTATTAGAACAATAGAAGTTCCAAACAGGTAGTGGACAGGAAACTCAGGCCAGCCCTTTGGATGTCTTCAAGGCTGAAACTGATTACCATATACAAAGGAACTGGTGACTCATCGTGAATCCCTCCCCCAGAAACTAGATAACACATTGATCACAAAGGAGCTCAGTGGCTGTAAGATCTGAGATGATGATGGACTTGCTAACAGATCAATTCCTGTATTTATTTACAGAGAGAGAGAGAGAGTGATATGGAAAGACGAATTTATATAACTTAAGGATAATGGTATTGTATGCTGGCATGTCACTGTATGTAACTTTATGTATTAACTGCTTACTATGTGAGTTGTAACCATGTAACTATAGGTATACTGTACTTTGTAATATATTGAATCCATATCCTTTTAATAACAAATATATACATCAATGAGCTTTGGAACTCAGATAATGTGTGGGTGTATTGTTTTCTCTTATGGGATGCAGTATTTTGCGATGTACAGCGCACTTTTATCGTATATGGTAATAAGATGTGCAGGCGTTTGCAATATATATTAGAGCGGGCATTTTAAATATTTGTGAGAAAGCAATTTGGCATTCTTAGATGGGGGCTCATCCGGAATATCAGGGTCTTAATGATGCACTGTACATTATAAACGCGGCTGTAATTGACCGGCTCCGATGGACGTATCGCGAAGCTGATGAAAATAACATCTATGTTATTGTATTGTTGTGTTATCAGTAAGCCAATGATATGAAATTTCAAGGGACAATGCGTTTCTCATAATATTTAAGATGCTAAAATGTATTTTTATTGTTGCAAAACAAGGTTCAAATAAGTCATATTGTGTTTGATTCAGATTGTATTTTTTATCTGTTAAGTAGGTTTAAAAATTGCTGCAAAGCCTTGATATAGTTTTTTTTTAAACTCAGGCCTAAAATAACTTCTGGTGCTTGTATGGTGTGTGATTTCTTTGGGACAAAGGAAGCCACATGGTCTGTCCTCCATTTTGGACTAGCCACATGGCCTGTCCACCATTTTGTGTAACCTTCATGGATGTGGAAGGGGGAGGAGCAGCGGCCATTTTGGGAAGGTCATTTTCTAAATGGCTGATTTTCACTGCTCAGAATAATCACCTTACCTAGGTCACATCAAACACCATTTATGAGTTACCAATGCATTTATTTAACCCATGCCATAGTCAATTACAAATAGTTTCAGCTGGGCCTAGTGAGAGTTATACTTGATGTAAGAATTACACACAGATATAAACAAAGTTTTTTTCTTTTTCCTCCAGGATTTAGTTAAATCTGCTTGCTAGTTTAGGATAGCCATTGAAATGTTAATTAACCTGTGTAACTGCTTTTTCTTAGCAGTAAAAAAACACTTTTACAGGCAGGCAAAAGCACATAGCTTTGATATGCAAATTAGAAGCACTGAATGGGTAAGGTGTCTCATAGGAGACCAGTGAATGGTATATTATATATAATATTATTATAATTATGTGTGTTTATATCAGTGTATGTTCTGCAGGATAGCTATCCAATCTGAATCATATCATTTAAATTATTGATTATTGCTAGATTCATTTAGATCTGTGTGAAATCGGATACATTTGTTGCTATATAGTTAAAACTGAAATAACAGTATTTTAAGGAATTATGCACAAGACAAAAAGAATATATTCCCGCACCAGTATTAAAGCACTTTGATAATAGGCATTCTCATTCCCTTATATTCAAATTATGTAATTTCCTCGTATTACTATCTTACATTCGGGAGTGCTACCCTTAGCCTTGGGATACAGGAGGTCATTCCGAGTTGTTCGCTCGCAAGCTGCTTTTAGCAGCTTTGCACACGCTAAGCCGCCGCCTACTGGGAGTGAATCTTAGCTTATCAAAATTGCGAACGAAAGATTAGCAGAATTGCGAATAGACACTTCTTAGCAGTTTCTGAGTAGCTTTAGACTTACTCGGCATCAGTGGTTTGACGTCACAAACACACCCAGCATTCGCCCAGACACTCCTCCGTTTCTCCAGCCACTCCCACGTTTTTCCCAGAAACGGCAGCGTTTTTTCACACACACCCATAAAACGGCCAGTTTCCGCCCAGAAACACACCCACTTCCTGTCAATCACACTCCGATCAGCAGAACGAAGAAAAAACCTCGTAATGCCGTGAGTAAAATACCTAACTGCATAGCAAATTTACTTGGCGCAGTCGCACTGCGGACATTGCGCATGCGCATTAGTGACTAATCGCTCTGTTGCGAGAATAAAATAACGAGCGATCAACTCGGAATGACCCCCACAGTACAAAAACACACAGAAAAAGACAGGCCGTTTTCTGGGTGCACTGAGAACTTTACTTTCAGAAAATATTGTTTCAAATTAAAACATATCCTTTATTAGATTCCTTTAAGATTAACAGCAATATGAAATATTTAAAATATGAAAGATAAGATACGTGAAGAAGTATAGAAAATGTGATATTAAAATAAATTTAACTAAATTTAGTTTAAAAACTGTATTGCCTCTGGGGCAAAGCTGCCTATCTGAATGAATCCAAATTTTCTGTACAGAAAAACAAAGTGTATTTGAGTGAGCGAACGTAGGAGTGAGTGGATATTTGAACCCCGGGAAATCGGGATCCCGTCGTGTGGTACATCAAGTAAGAGGAGGCTTGGTGGCATGAAGTGGCTGACTCACGTTAGTATAAGGTTTAATATGCAAATCGTGAGGTGATTTGCAAAGTAGCGTGATAATGCATAAGTATTGTGAAGTATTGAAGTAAAAAGGTTTTTGTATTACGCTCCGGGCTGAGGGTCACAGTTTGTACATTGACCCGTGGTTGTACGGCAGAGAGGTAACAAGTACCTATATGATGTGCAATTGGACCGCGCGTTTGTGGGTGCGATATATACAGCGCAACTTGATACCCCTTTACGAACTTTTGCGGAAAATCGCGGTATCATTAGCGCTGTATAGAGCATACGCAAGCGTGATTTGTGTATAATAAAGTGCATAGGGAGTTTTCGCTGGTCTCTCTCAGGAAAATCTCCAACAACCGATACTTTACTGGAAAGGGTAAGTTATTCCTAAAAACTTCCAGTAAATATAGGTCAGATAGGGCCCTAGGTTGGGTACATTGCCTTCGCTATCAACAGTGTATGGTAGTACTGGCCAATGTGGGCGGTGAGTGGGTGAAGAGCGCTCGGAGAACTTTCACCGTCACCTTATATTGAGTATTTTGGTGTTTGTGGGAAAAGGCCCACAATTTTGGGAGCCAGTTGCTCAAGTAAGGGACGTTTAACCAGGGTTCAGGTTGAAGAGCCGCGGCCCAGGGGGTCAGCGAAGTTTTAAGGAAAAAGTATCATGTGTGGGAAATATGGTCCACACGCTGAAGACTTTTTGTCTGAATGGGAATGTATGACTGACAAAGATAGGGTACCATTCCCTAGGGTGGGCAGCTTTGAACCAGAGGTATTGCAGAACTTAAGGATAAGAATATGTCTGATAAAATCCCGAAAACAAAGGGTCAGACATACAAATTGTTTAAACCTGTGACAGCTAGAGGGGTTGGTGAGTTTGATCCTAAGGTATTGCAGGTGGTATGTCTAGCCAATGTCATATAAGACAAGAATGGAAATATAAGAACTGTTTGAACTTGTAGCAACAATAAATAAGTAGGAAGAAAAAAAAAAGAGAATGCAAGTACACCGACCCGTGGTTGTACGGCAGATAGGTAACAAGTACCTATACGCTGTGCAATTGGACCGCGCGTTTGTGGGTGCGATATATACAGCGCAACTTGATACCCCTTTACGAACTTTTGCATAAAATCACGGTATCATTAGCGCTGTGTAGAGCATACGCAAGCGTGATTTGTTTATAAGTGTATAGGGAGTTTTCGCTGGTCTCTCTCAGGAAAATCTCCAGCGATGTATATTCACTGGAATAGGTAAGTCACTCCTAAACACTTCCAGTGAATAGAAACCAGATAGAGGCCTCACTGGGTTCCCGGTGGTCATTATTGGAGTGAGTCGTGGTACTCGGCGGAGAAGGAGTGGGTAAAAGCGCTCTAAGAACTTTCACCGTCTATTCATATTGTGCATTGGGGATTGCGTAAAAAGGAAAAAGTCCGCGATGGGATCCAATTGCACAAGCGGTGGACGTTTTGTAGCCAGGGTTCAGGTTGAAGAGACGCGGCCCAAGGGGTCAGCGAGGTTTGTTATGTGTGGTAAATATGGATCACACACGGAAGACTTTTTATCTGAATGGGTACGTATGACTGACAAAGATAGGGTACCATTCCCTAGGGTGGGCAGCTTTGAACCAGAGGTATTGCAGAACTTAAGGATAAGAATATGTCTGATAAAATCCCAAAAGCAAAGGGTCAGACATACAAATTGTTTAAACCTGTGACAGCAAGAGGGGTTGGTGAGTTTGATCCTAAGGTATTGCAGGTGGTATGTCTAACCACTGTCATATAAGACAAGAATGGAAATATAAGAACTGTTTGAACTTGTAGCAACAATAAATAAGTAGGAAGAAAAAAAAAGAGAATGCAAGTACACCGCCTTATGTAGATGTGGAAGCAGTTACGGCCAGCATACAAACTATAGAAAATAATAAAAATATGAAAAATATGACTGTAACCTATATATGTACTAATGAATGTTGAAGTTTTATTTAGGAGGAGAAGGTGACCGGATTGTTTTCAGCCATTTCTCATGCACCCAGAGGAGTATCCAACCGGTAAAAGAAGAGCAGTAGCCTGTGGGGGAAGTGGCTGAGACCAGTGGAACAGGTAAGTATGGTATCATTCGTGTACATATATAATAAAACCCAAAAATAAAACAAAAAAATCAAGAAAGTAACGTCAGAAATGGAGAAAAACCTGTCTGCACATTAATATTTGCCAATAGGAGAGCGGACAGAGACAAGGTAACCCCAGGGTATTTCTTTCAGTTACCATATAAGAAGTATTCATTCCTAGTAATGCCCCTAGTAAAGATGAGATTGGAAATGTTTGTTGGACCATGTACAGACACTTAAAACGAGATGAGAAGGATTGAATGAAATACTTCGCATGACCTAGAAGCTTGTTAAACTTTTTTTTTGTTTTTGTCTCTTGCAGAAATAGAAAACTCTCCATCTGGATAAGACCACTGGTAAACACTAATTCGGCAAATGGGAGATGGCTGTCTCTGTGCAAATGGACGGGCTCAATAAGGCATTGAGTGTCAGGGTGCAGACTTCTTTGCAAAATTGGAAAGGTCACAGTAGCTAATCTTAGATAGTGTGCTACTGAACATCACCAGAATAGTGCTAGGCGCAGAGAACAACAGGTGGAGAGGTTGAGGACGGTAAGTATACTGGCACATACAGGAAAGACCCATCAGTCCAAACCCCAGATCCCTAATGGTCAATAATATGTTACACTTGTAGGAAGGAAGGGCATTTTGCCAGAGATTGTAGGAGTAGTAGGACACATAGTCAATATAGATCCCCTAGACAGAAAACACAAGCCACATTATTAAACACATAGACGGGACCAAGGGACATATAGTAAGGAATCATAAGCCATATAGAAAACACAGATTCGGCTAATGGGAAGAACAAAATAAATGCAACATTACCCTTTGACAAAACTTGAAGACTAATGTTACATTT
Organism: Pseudophryne corroboree; assembly: GCF_028390025.1. Taxonomy (NCBI): domain Eukaryota; kingdom Metazoa; phylum Chordata; class Amphibia; order Anura; family Myobatrachidae; genus Pseudophryne; species Pseudophryne corroboree. The sequence continues at coordinate 180,001,192 of NC_086454.1, read as the reverse complement.
CACTGTTCTAGATGCATGTCCATCACGGGAAGAGAAAATTATCTCACAGATACCGGGTTCCCTATGAACTTAGGATGGATTAGGACTGGATTGATGGCTGGGATAGTCCCAATAGCGATACGATAAACACAATTTTTTTAGGGGTATAGACCAAGTGGAGAATCACTTCCCCGTAGTGCCCAATCCAGTTGTCAAATTTTTATAAAATCTTCTCCACCTCTACAAACTGATCTGTCACCAACCTCTATTCTGTTTCTCTACAGTTTTCTTCTTCATCTTTTGCGTTCACACAGGGTGGTACAATATATGGACCCAAGTACAGTTCAAACTCCACATGTCTAGGTCCTTCAGAGTTCTGCCCGAACCCAGTATATCTCAACAGCACGATGACACCAGTATTACTGCAGTGTGCCTTGTCATGCACAAAGGGTGGAGAATGGGAATACTGGTGAAGGGAAAGTTTGTATAGACAACGATATGCCTGTTGGTGAATGGCAAACCTGACATTTTCTTCTTCTTTCTCTCCTCTAGAGATGTTTCTTTTTTCTTTGAGTTATGCTCATGGTTCTCTACATTGCAAACACACGATAGTTAAATTAAGATACAAAAATTTGTATTCCCTGCAGAAAGAGGCAGTCTGGAGGACAAAGGGGTATGGTCAGGAGTCCTCAGGACTGTGGGCAGGTGGACACGGTAAGCCAGTAGCCCCCAGAGCATACCTTCCAAGTCTAGCTGAGGTGGCACACGGTCTGACTCATCTAGGCAAAGAGGGTAGGTGCAGGCTGATGAGAGCCTACTGGTGTGCGCCAGGATTCTATTCTCATGCAGGTAAGAGAGCAATGACCTGTCTTACTTGAGGAAGAATATTGGTAAAGCAATACCAACAGAGCCATCCCATATCCCTCCTGCAGACGGATCTTTTCAGGAAATACAAATCGACTTCGTACCGTTAACACCCTTTAGGAATTATTGTTATGTATTGGTGTGCACTGATGTTTTCTCAAACTGGGTAGAGGCATTTCCTGCCGCCACGGATGCTGCTGTGTTTACCGAAAGGAAAATTGCGCAGAAATTTGTGTGTAGATAATGGTACACCTAGAAGTAGGAGCAAAGCTTGAAATTGTACTATTGTGATCATAGATACTGCCACTAGTATTATGTAGCTTCGGAACCACTCCCAGATCTTCACTTAACGAATCACCATCTTCGATATTTGGTTTTGTTTTGGTATTTGTGTGTCAGGAATCCGCATTCTCCATTGCATCACTTCCAGTGAACAGGCGTCTCCTGGCTTCAGTCCTCTGTTTTCAGAGTATTCCCTGTGAATTGGACCTGTGGAACTACAGGTCCCAGCAGTTCCAGTCTTCAGTCTCCTGCAGCCCACAGCTCACTGTGCTCCACCTAACTAGTTCTATCTTTTGGTAACCACTGGTTTCAGCCAGCAGCCTGGAGTACACAGTGCTTCTAGTTAAACAGCTATAGCTTCCGGTGCACTACTGATCCCAGCCAACAACCAGCAGTGCATTTCATTAACTGTCTACAGAATTATTCTCCATTCTCATAATTGGTTAATTACCAGCTCCAGTTAACTCTCAGCTGATCTCGGCACCCAATCCTGGAGGGTGTGTTCTCACAGAGATTCATCCAATCATCACAGAGCAAGGGGTATAAACTCCAGTTCCTGGCTCATTCTCATCGCCTTGGACAACGAGTCACATTTGGTGTGTCAAGTCTCCAAGTGGTTCCCCGTGTTCCAGTCTCCAGTGGTTCCCCGTGTTCCAGTCTCCAGTGGTTCCCCGTGTTCCAGTCTCCAGTGGTTTCCCGTGTTCCAGTCTCCAGTGGTTCTTCTCATCATTTCATTCTACTCATCATTCTGCATTTCTCCTGCTTGTTCCAGACTCCAGCCACAGCCTGCCACAGTTCATCAGCAGTAAGAGACTCTCCTCAGGTGTTTTTCATTGCCTAACTTGTGCACCTTATTACCAGCATTCCATTCTGTGCATTGCATCCAGCACTCAACAATCATGCTGAGTTAGGACTGTCTCCTGCTTGGGCCTTGCTTGGCTAAAGAACGTTTAGTTATCAGAGACTGTGTGCTTTGCAAGTATTACCGGAGTTCTGTTTTCTAAACCATTTGCATTTATCAAGTTATTCCACGTTACCGGAGTTTTGCTTTGTTTCAATTATTATTTACAAATCCGTTTACATCCAGCTACCAGGTTATTTCTCATTTGTGTTACCAGTGACTTTATTTTGCTTAAAACCATTTGCATCCAATTATCAAGTTATTTTCACATTTTGTTGTCAGAGACTTTATTTGCTTTAAACCTTCTGCATTCAGCCATCAACTTATCACAAAGATATATCTGTGTTGCCGAAAACTTTTTATCATTACCTTGGATTCAGTTACCGTTTATCATTTCATTTCTGCTACTACCAATGCTACGTACCATCTTTTATTATATTATTGTTCTGTGACTTTTGTGTTTATTAAACATCAGTGCATATGTGCAGGACTTTATTCAGTCTCCACGTTTCATACGTCATTCCAACACTGACCAACTAGTGCCCCCTCCGGGAACAGACTAAATCAGAATCCTGACAGCCTGACATTGTGTTTTTTGGTTGTTTTTGGAAGACAACATCATTTCATGATTGATCCGCACAATGATCAGAAATACACCAATGAGGTGACAGTACAGTACCTTGTTGAGATGAGCCAGCATTTGAGAACTTGACAAAGAATTTGAAACTGTTGATTGCTGGTATGCCAAATGCTAACTGTCTTGATTGTGAACCAAGAGACTGTGTGATTGTTCTTACGCTCAGGTTGCCTAATAGACAGGTGGAAAGGACCATACCAAGATTTGTTGACAGCACTAAAGGTCACCGAAAGAGAGACTTGGGTCCACTCGTCCCACTGCAAGAAGGTCGCTGACCCAGAGAGAACTCGTGACAAAGTAGTTTATTGCTCACATTCATCGAGTTTGTGTGTTCGAAGTGAACTGTGTGTTCAAAGAGCAAGGTGGAGAGCAAAGTGAACTGTGTGTTCCAAGTGAACTGTGTGTTCAAAGAGCAAGGTGGAGAGCAAAGTGAACTGTGTGTTCCAAGTGAACTGTGTGTCCAAAGAACAAGGCAAAGAGAACCTCGTATCACCAGAGACTCTGTTCCGTGAAGACTGAGACGCGGCACTGTTGAACACTACCTGAGCGTACTAAAGGATTGCAGAAAGACCAGTCATTGTAATTGATTTGTTATGAACAAGTGATGTTTTGTTCTATTTCTCTTTTCTCTCTTTCCCACTGACAAACATTTTCTTTCAGTATATTCTATTTTTGCAAGGTTTTTTTTATGAGGAGTCGAGTGTGGGACTGGAACTGGTTCTGTAGGAAGGAGTGATCTCCTTATAGGATCCCAGGATTAGCCGATCAGTTTGTTAAAGTCAGAGAAAAATCAAAGTTCTAGTAGTTATTGAGTTCAGAGGTAATCAGGAACAATCAGACAATGGCTATTCACACATTGCAGATAAAGAGCTCATTAATATATGTGGAAGAAAGGTTTATGAGTGGCTCTCCCCGAACTCCAAAGGTTTATGTTATTTAGGAAGGACACTACTTATAACCCTTGTTCAATGACTAAACAGACCTAGCATACGTTCCAAAAATGGAAACAATGTTCCGAAAATGATAGGATTATATAGATCATGAAATATATGTCACTGTCACGATTTGTTTGTGTCTTCTTCATCTACCCAGCAGAACCTCAATCGAATCTAAACATCAGTGTACAAAGACGTAGGTACATGTATGTGTGAAATGTTCGTCACAAATCAGACATTATAGGCCAAAGCACTGTCCCAGTATACTCTATAGGTTGAATGTTGTCCCACACTCAACCAATGGTCCCGTGACCGCCAAGTGCATATAGAGGATGTCTCGTCCTCCTCCCTGTCTTCCCCAAATATAGGCAAGTATCTGATTTGCGAAATGCATACATACTTGTGTCTAGGTCACCGATTATGGTATGAAATATTTTTTCTTATATTAATAATATATGGCAGCTATTGTTTACTGCCAAAGGGTGGCCTGTCAAAGTAAAAAAAATATTACATAAAGAGAACATACAAACTACACACATTATAAGTCGCTATACTTGCAAATACGCGCAGCGAGCACAGCAATGTATGGTAACACACGCATTTACACGGACATGCCACAGAGATGGATTCGACACTTATTTCATACAGTACATAATTGTGGTGGTATCAAGTGCCAGACATCATGATTATTTAAAATTATCTAATGAAGTAATGTCATGAATGTGTATTATTTGAACGAAACAAGATAGACCTGTCGTGTTTACTGTTAAAACTACCAGATTAATGTGTGGATTCATTTGATACTTGTTATTAAGTTGTAGGACATTGCAACACGGAATTATGATTAAATGTATAAAAGCTAAAATCACTTTTATTAGAACAATAGATACTCCAAACAGGTAATGAACAGGAAACTCATGCCAGCCCCTTTGGACGTCCCCAAGGCTGAACCTGTTCAGCATATACAAAGGAACTGGTGACTCATCGTGAATCCCTCCCCCAGAAACTAGATAACACATTGACCACACAGGAAGTTAGTGGCTGTAAGGTCTGAGACGATGATGGACTTGCTGGCAGATTAATTCCTGTATTTATATACAGAGAGAGAGAGTGATATGGAAAGACGAATTTATATAACTTAAGGATAATTGTATGCTGGCATGTAACTGTATGTAACTTTATGTATTAACTGCTTACTGTGTGAGTTGTAACCGTGTAACTATAGGTATACTGTACTTTGTAATATATTGAATCCATATCCTTTTAATAACAAATATATACATCAATGAGCTTTGGAACTCAGATAATGTGTGGGTGTATTGTTTTCTCTTATGGGATGCAGTGTTTTGCGATGTACAGTGCACATTCATGGGATATGGTAATAAGAGGTGCAGGCATTTACAATATATATTAGAGCGGGCATTTTAAATATTTGTGAGAAATCAATTTGGCATTCTTATAAGACACACAGATTTTTTTTTTAAGGGGAGTAGACCAAGTAGAGAATCACTTCCCCATAGTGCCCAATCCAGTTGTCAAATTTTTATAAAATCTTCTCCACCTCTACAAACTCATCTGTCACCAACCTCTATTCTGTTTCTCTACAGTTTTCCTCTTCATCTTTTGCATTCACACAGGGTGGTACAATATATGGACCCAAGTACAGTTCAAACTCCACATGACTAGGTCCTTCAGAGATCTGCCCAAACCCAGTATATCTCAACAGCACGATGACACCAGTATTACTGCAGTGTGCCTTGTCATGCACAAAGGGTGGAGAATGGGAATACTGGTGAAGGGAAATTTTGTATAGACACTGATATGCCTGTTGGTGAATGGCAAACCTGACATTTTCTTTTTAATTTTCTTCTTCTTTCTCTCCTCTAGAGATGTTTCTTATTTTTTTTTTTTTTTTGAGTAATGCTCGTGGTACTCTACATTGCAAACACACGATAGAAAATTAAGATACAAAACAAATTGTGTTCCCTGCAGGAAGAGGCAGTCTGGAGGACAAAGGGGTATGGACAGGAGTCCTCAGGACTGTGGGCAGGTGGACACGGTAAGCCAGTAGCCCCCAGAGCATACCTTCCAAGTCTAGCTGAGGTGGCACACGGTCTGACTCATCTAGGCAAAGAGGGTAGGTGCAGGCTGATGAGAGTCTACTGGTGTGCACCAGGATTCTATTCTCATGCAGGTAAAGAGAGCAATGACCCGTCTTACTTGCTTGAGGAAGAATATTGGTAAAGCAATACCAACAGAGCCATCCCATATCCCTCCTGCAGACGGATCTTTTCAGGAAATACAAATCGACATCGTACAGTTAACACCCTCTAGGAATTATTGTTATGTATTGGTGTGCACTGATGTTTTCTCAAACTGGGTAGAGGCATTTCCTGCCGCCACGGATGCTGCTGTGTTTACCGCAAATAAAAATTGCACAGAAATTTGTGTGTAGATAATGGTACCCCTAGAAGTAGGAGCAAAGCTTGAAATTGTACTATTGTGATCATAGATACTGCCACTAATAATATGTAGCTTCGGAACCACTCCCAGATCTTCACTTAACGAATCACCCTCTTCGAAATTTGGTTTTGTTTTGGTATTTGTGTTTTTTGGTTGTTTATGGAAGACAACCTCATTTCATGATTGATCCGCACAATGATCAGGAATACACCAATGAGGTGACAGTACAGTACCTTGTTGAGATGAGCCAGCATTTGAGAACTTGACAAAGAACTTGAAACTGTTGATTGCTGGTATGCCAAATGCTAACTGTCTTGATAGTGAACCAAGAGACTGTGTGATTGTTCTTACGCTCAGGTTGCCTAATAGACAGGTGGGAAGGACCATACCAAGATTTGTTGACAGCACTAAAGGTCACCGAAATAGAGACTTGGGTCCACTCGTCCCACTGCAAGAAGGTCGCTGACCCGGAGAGAACTCGTGACAAAGTAGTTTATTGCTCACATTCATCGAGTTTGTGTGTTCGAAGTGAACTGTGTGTTCAAAGAGCAAGGCAAAGAGATCGCAAAAGTATCACCAGAGACTCTGTTCCGTGAAGACTGAGAGGCGGCACTGTTGAACACTACCTGAGCATACTAAAGGACTGCAGAAAGACCAGTCATTGTAATTGATTTGTTATGAACAAGAGTTGTTTTGTTCTATTTCTCTTTTCTCTCAGTCCCGCTGACAAACATTTTCTTTCAGGATATTCTATTTTTGCGAGGTTTTTTTTATGAGGAGTCGAGTGTGGGACTGGAACTGGTTCTGTAGGAAGGAGTGATTTCCTTATAGGATCCCAGGATTAGCCGATTAGTTTGTTAAAGTCAGAGAAAAATCAAAGGTCTAGTAGTTATGGAGTTCAGAGGTAATCAGGAACAATCAGACAATGGCTATTCACACATTGCAGATAAAGAGCTCATTAATATATGTGGAAGAAAGACTTATGAGTGGCTCTCCCCGAACTCCGAAAGTTTATGTTATTAAGGAAGGACACTACTTATAACCCTTGTTCAATGATTAAACAGACCTAGCATACGTTCCAGAAATGGAAACAATGTTCAGATAATGATAGGAATATGTAGATCATGAAAATTTTATATGTCACTGTCACGATTTGTTTGTGTCTTCTTCATCTACCCAGCAGAACCTCAATCGAATCTAAACATCAGTGTACAAAGACGTAGGTACATGTATGTGTGAAATGTTCGTCGCAAATCAGACATTATAGGCCAAAGCACTGTCCCAGCATACTCTATAGGTTGAATGTTGTCCCACACCCAACCAGTGGTCCCGTGACCGCCGAGTGCATATAGAGGATGTCTCGTCCTCCTCCCTGTCTTCCCGAAATATAGTCAAGTGTCTGATTTGCTAAATGCATACATACTTGTGTCTAGGTCACCGATTATTGTATGAAATATTTTTTTCTTATGTTAATAATTGATGGCAGTTATTGTTTGATGCCAAAGGGTGGACTGTTGAAGTCAAAAAAATATTACATAAAGAGAACATACAAACTACACACATATAAGTCGCTATACTTGCAAATACGCGCAGTGAGCACAGCAATGTATGGTAACACACGCATTTACACGGACATGCCACAGAGATGGATTCAACACTTATTTCATACAGTACATAATTATAATAATATCAAGCGCCTGACATCATGATGATTTAGAATTGTATATGATGGAGTGGTGTCATGTATTTGTATTATTTGAACGAAACCAGATAGACCGGTCATGTTTACTATTGAAGCAACCAGATTGATGTGTAGATTCATTTGATGCTTGTTGTGAAGTTGTGGGACATTGCAGCGGATAATTATGATTACATGTATAAAAGCTAAAATCACTTTTATTAGAACAATAGAAGTTCCAAACAGGTAGTGGACAGGAAACTCAGGCCAGCCCTTTGGATGTCTTAAAGGCTGAACCATATACAAAGGAACTGGTGACTCATCGTGAATCCCAACCCCAGAAACTAGAGAACACATTGATCACAAAGGAGCTCAGTGGCTGTAAGGTCTGAGACAATGATGGATTTGCTTGCAGATCAGTTCCTGTATTTTTTTACAGAGAGAGAGAGTGATATGGAAAGACGAATTTATATAACTTAAGGATAATGGTATTGTATGCTGGCATGTAACTGTATGTAACTTTATGTATTAACTGCTTACTGTGTGAGTTGTAACTATGTAACTATAGCTATACTGTACTTTGTAATATATTGAATCCATATCCTTTTAATAACAAATATATACATCAATGAGCTTTGGAACTCAGATAATGTGTGGGTGTATGGTTTTCTCTTATGGGATGCAGTGTTTTGCGACGTACAGCGCACTTTTATCGTATATGGTAATAAGATGTGCAGGCGTTTACAATATATATTAGAGCGGGCATTTTAAATATTTGTGAGAAAGCAATTTGGCATTCTTAACACTTTTTGGCCTCAGAAGTTCCCTGACCATCGTCTGAAGTTCCAGATCTTTTTCTTCCGGAAGAATCACCTTCCGTAAGCCCGTGTCCAGAATCATGCCCAGAAAGGGCAACCGAGTGGTCGGAATCAACTGAGACTTTGGCAAATTTAGCAGCCAACCGTGTTGTCGCAGAACGGACAGAGACAAATCCACATTTCTTAGCAACCGTTCCCTGGACCTCGCCTTTATCAGGAGAGCATCCAAGCACGGGATAATGGTAACCCCTTGCTTGCGAAGGAGAACCATCATTTCTGCAATGACTTTGGTGAAAATCCTCGGGGCCGTGGAAAGCCCAAACGGCAACGTCTGAAATTGGTAATGAGAATCCTGTACCGCAAACCTTAGGAAGGCTTGGTGCGGAGGATATATCGGGACGTGTAAGTAGGCATCCTTTGTGTCGACTGACGCTATAAAGTCCCCCCCTTCTAGGCTGGCAATCACAGCTCGAAGAGATTCCATCTTGAACTTGAAAACCTTCAAGTTTGGATTGAGGGACTTAAGGTTCAGAATCGGTCTGACCGAACGGTCCGGTTTCGGTACCACAAAGAGGCTCGAGTAGAACCCCACCGCCCGTTCGGACGGGGCAACGGGAACAATGACCCTCTGTTGACACAACTTTTGTACTGCTGCCTTTACCACCTCCCTGTCCAGAAAAGACACTGGTAAGGCCGAAATGAAGAACTGGTGAGGGGGCACCTCCTGAAACTCCAGCTTGTAACCCTGAGATACTATATCTAGGACCCAAGGATCCAGGCCTGATTGAATCCAGACCTGACTGAAGCTCTGCAGACGGCCCCCCACCGGTCCGGACTCCCCCAGGGAAGCCCCAGCGTCATGCGGTGGACTTGGTAGAGGCAGGGGAGGACTTTTGGTCCTGGGTGCCTGATACTGCAGGTGACTTTCTTCCCCTTGCTCTACCCTTTGAAGCGAGGAAGGACGAACCTTTTCCACGCTTGTATTTATTGGGACGAAAGGACTGCATCTGCTGATGTGGTGTCTTTTTATGTTGTGTGGGAACATAAGGAAGAAAAGATGACTTACCCGCCGTCGCGGTAGACACCAGATCAGCCAGGCCGTCACCAAACAAGACACTACCTTTGAAGGGGAGAGCTTCCATAGCTCTCTTGGAGTCGGCATCAGCATTCCATTGATGAATCCACAGCGATCTCCTGACCGAGATCGCCATGGCATTGGCTCTTGATCCCAAGAGACCTACATCCCTCGCCGGATCCTTCAGGTAATCTGCAGCGTACTTGATATAACCAAGAGTTAAAAGAACATTATCTTTATCAAGCGTATCCATATCAGCCGCTAAATTCTCAGCCCATTTAGCGATAGCACTACTCACCCATACCGACGCCACAGCAGGTCTGAGCAATGCACCCGTATTAGCAAAAATGGACAGCTTACGATCTGCCGGATCCTTGAGAGCTGCCGTGTCAGGGGACGGAAGCGCCACCTTCTTAGACAACCGGGATAGAGCTTTGTCGACATTCGGAGACGACTCCCACTTTTTTCTGTCATCAGAGGGGAAAGGATACGCCATGTAAATTCTCTTGGGAATCTGCCACCTCTTATCCGGAGACTCCCAAGCCTTTTTGCAAAGAGTATTCATTTCGTGAGAGGGGGAAAACTTCACCTCAGATTTTTTCCCTTTGAACAAGCAAATCCTTGTTTCCTGCACCGCAGGTTCGTCAGAAATACGTAAAACATCTTTTATAGCCACAATCATGTACTGAATACTCTTAACTAACCGTGAATGTAAAGCAGCCTCAGTGAAATCGACATCGGAATCAGAATCCGTGTCGGTATCCGTATCTACCAACTGAGTAAAAGGCCGCTTCTGCGACCCTGATGGGGTCTGCACCTGAGACAAAGCATCCTCCATGGATTTCCTCCATACCTGAGTCTGAGACTCCGATTTATCTAACCTTTTAGATAAAGAGGCCACATTTGTATTAAGCGTACTTAACATTGTAAGTAAATCAGGTGTCGGCTGCGCCGACGGGCCAACTCCAAACCCACATCTGATCCCCCAGCAACCTCCTCCGTGGAATAACACTCAGCCTCAGACATGCCAACATGGAATGTCAACACACCGACACACACACACACACACCGCCTCAGCTAGGGGACAGACCCACAAGGAAGCCCAGATAGAGAAACACAGAGGGAGTATGCCAGCTCACACCCCAGCGCCCATATATCCCAACAGAAAATATATGTTGACAGCGCTGCTATGGATTATGCACCAATAACTGTGCCCCCCCCACCCGATCAGCTCCCTGTTACTTTTAGAGGAGCTTGGAGGTCCCGGGCCAGCGTTCTCTGCAGCGGCGTGGAGGAGAGAAAATGGCGCTGACGAGCTGTGTGGCTATGCCCCGCCCCTTCCCAGCGTGCTTCAGCCCGCTGATTTTGAAAATAAGAAAATGCCGGCGGGGGTTGAAAAACGAACTGCCTTCTGCCAACTCCCAGACCCAGTAACATGCTGCCCAGGGCGCTCCCCCCCAGCGCCCTGCATCCTGTGCATCCTGTTGGTGAAGTGTGTTGGAGCATGGAGCGCAGCGCTACCGCTGCGCTGTACCTTGTTACTGGAGTCTTCTGCCGTCACTGAAGTCTTCTGCATACTCACCCGACTTCTTTCTTCTGGCTTCTGTGAGGGGGATGACGGCGTGGCTCCAGGAACCGGGAACAAGCAGCTAGGCGCACCAAGTGATCGAACCCTCTGGAGCTAATGGTGTCCAGTAGCCGAGAAGCAGAGCCCTTAAACTAAGAAGAAGTAGGTCCTGCTTCTCTCCCCTCACTCCCACGCTGCAGGGAGCCTGTAGCCAGCAGGTCTCCCTGAAAATAAAAAACCTAACAAAGTCTTTTCCAGAGAAACTCAGGAGAGCTCCCCTAGTGAGTGTCCAGTCAGTCCTGGGCACAAAGTCTAACTGAGGTCTGGAGGAGGGGCATAGAGGGAGGAGCCAGTTCACACCCAGTTAAAGTCTTTTCAGTGTGCCCAAGCTCCTGCGGATCCCGTCTATACCCCATGGTCCTTTTGGAGTCCCCAGCATCCTCTAGGACGTAAGAGAAACAAAGGCAGCCCTATACCCTCAAAATATCTGCCCCTCACACACACACAAAATCTCAGCCCCTCACACACGCAACAAGCACAGCCCCTCTGCTACTCCAAGTTAGAGACCCTTTCACTCACTCACAAGGTCAGCCCCTTGCAGCCTCACAAAGAGACTTAATGGTATTGAAAATATGTGTTCCTGTTTGCGTATTATAAAACTCACCTTTTCCTGTATTCTAACTGACCTGCTGCTGTTTCAAACTCACAATTCACTTAAAAAGCCAAGCTATCACTCTAGAATGCAAGCTCTCACAATGAGCAAACTACTGCTAGAAGTTGGTGTCATTGATGAGTCTAACAGTGAATGTTCCAGTCCCATAGGTTTGATTCCAAAACCAGATGGCAGCCTTCACTTCTACAATGATTTTTGTAAGTTAAATGCAGTGTCTAAATTCCATGTTTACCACATGCCCTGTGTGGATGAGTTGAGATAGGATGAGAAATGATAGGAGTAGCCAGATGTCTCAACACAATGGACCTGACAAAAGGATACTGGCAAATCCCATTAACCGGGGCAAAATAAAAACAGCTTTTCTGTTCCAGAAGGGCTGTTTCAGTATAGCATGTTGCCTTTTGGGTTAAATGGACCCCCAGCAACCTTCCAACGTGATGATGTGGTAATCCACAGTTCAGATTAGGAGGCTCACTTAGTGAGAGTGCAAGCAGTGTTGGACTCAATCAGAGCGACATGGTTAACACCCAACCCAAAGAAATTCTGCTTAGCAATGGAAGAGGTTAAATACTTGGAGTTTACCATAGGTAGAGGTCTAACTAATCTTCAATTGAACAAGATTGAGGCTATCCAAAACTGGCCATGTCCAGTAAATAAAAAACAGGTGAGAGATTTTTTTGGGGATCATCGAGTATTACCACTGGTTTATTCCTAAATTTGCTTCCACTTCCTTTATCAGACCTTACCTAAGGTAAACAATCCTATATGGTGAAATGGAACCCTGAGGCAGAAAAGGCATTTCAGCCATTGGGTGGAATTATGTACACAACCGGTACATAAACGACTTTTATAAAGAATTTACAGTTCAGATGAATTCCTTCAGAGGAAGGGGTAGGTGCTATGGGGTAGTCTTCAGGTTGCCGACTGTCGGGATCCAGGCGCACAGTATACCGGCACCGGAATCCCGACAGCCGGCATACCGACAGTTTTCCTCCCTCAAGGGGGTCCACGCCCCCCCATGGAGGGAGAATAAATAGCGTGGCGCGCCACTGTGCTCGCAGCGTGGGGAGCGCAGCATGGCGAACACAGCGAGCCCACAAGGGGCTAATTTGCGCTCACCACGCTGTCAGTATGCTGGTGGTCGGGCTTCCGGCACCGGTATGCTGATCTCCTGCAGCCCGGCCGCCGACATACCATACCACACCCGGTGCTATGTTGTCCCAAAACAGAGATGGGGAGGAGTACCCCATTATTTATTTGAGTAGAAAACTCAATGAATATGAGAAGAGGTATGCTTTTGTTGAAAACGAGGCCTTGGCCATTAAGGGGGCTTTAGACACCTCAAGGTATTACCTCTTGGGCAGATATTTTAAACTAGTGATGGATCATGCTCCGTTAAAATGTATGTCTGTAAATAATGGCCACAAAAACAAGATGGTTTTTAGCATTGCATGGTCCTGGGGTATGATGTGAGAAGAGAGGGCGGGTCTCCATCCACTTAGGCCCACTTTGAGTCTTTGGGCTAGTAGCCTTACAAAGCTAATTAGGACTTTCAGCTGTAGGTGTATTAAAAAGGCTGTCAGCCTGATCATCTGTCTTTCACACTGCCTGGGGAAAGAGGAGAGACTATGGAGTCTCTGTGAAACCTGCAGTTAAAAACCAGTGAGCTGTGCCTGGTAAACTTCTCATTGTATTTTTTTTTTTAGTAAATTAGGATTATCCTGTGTTTATTTCGGCTTTTCCTGCAGTTGTGAGATTTTTGCTATTCAATTGGGTGCAGGGTTTTTGAGTGGCGGGTGATTTTTTCCCCCACAGCCCCAGAGCACGACCAATTTTTTCTAAATTTCATATTTTTAGGATAAATGGTCAGGAATTGCTTTGGAACCCCCCCTAATGACTAATTAGGCAATTCGCATGGTACATTTCACTATATAAAGATCATTGTAAGGCTGTTAGGCCTTAGGCTGTTAGTGCTTAATATATAAGTGCTGACATAAAAGTGTTATCATAAACAACACTACTACAGATGGACTGCATTAATACCAAAAAAGTATATAATTAATTTCTCATGCTGCAAAAATCTACTCTACATCTCATACATATCATCTGTGTTTTTGAACTATGAAAAGCCAACTCCATTCTGTTCACTACAGTTATGTTATGCAAACGTATGTATGTTTTTCAAGTTTTTGATGTAATGACTTGATTGTATTGCTGGTGTGGGGAAGTTATTCAGTGAATCATAGTATATTGCTGGATGCTGTCTGGTGTTTACTAAAACACAATGCTACATAATTTATCTCCTTTGATCATTTGGGGTCAGATGTAGCCTGTCTTAAACAGACTTACTATATCTTTAGATTTTTTGGGGTGCAGCCATGTTATAAAGAACAAGTTTTATTTCTGAACAATTAAAAAAAAAAAAAGACCAAATATGGAACATTATCAAACAGGTAATTTCAACTATATACTGATTTTTTTTATGTACTGTCTGAACATGGCTAGGAATAACAGATGCACAAACAGAATTCTTAAGGTGGGTACACACTGGAAGATATATCTGCCAATCAATTGATCAGCAGATATATCTATGGACGATAATACAAATATCCTCAATCAAAAAGGAAAAAATCAAGCGCTCCTAATTGTGCAATATTACTATATAACGTAAGGGTACACAATTGCGCCTGAATAAGTGATAGTATTAATTGCGTTGCAATGACAGATAAACAATATATAAATAAAGAATGTGTGTATTTATTCTATGAAAACAGAATGACAAAAAGAATCAAAAAATGAAAAAAGTAAGTCCAAAGTCCAATGCAGTAGAGTGTGGCGTCCCACCTCGTTAATTTGCACTCAATCGTATACCACGATGTGTAGAGGGGCATATAACAACACAGTCCCAAAAGGAGCTCACTATGTGATATATGAATCGCGTTGAAAAGTCTATTGCGGAGGCTGGATCCTGTCTCGAGAGGGGGTGCAATCTTCCAACAGTGCTAGCAGTGATGGGGTACCCCAAATGGCTGTGCGGGAGGAATAAGTTGCAGAGAGACAGGTGATCGCTGGCTCTGGAGTCGCCGCTCTCTAACTCAGTCCATGGCGGCAGAAGGTGCCCGTGTTATACAGACATCTACCGCCAGCCGGATCCGAGGGATGCGGTCGTGTCTCTGGGGGGGAAGGTGCCACTGACTTCTAGACCCGGAGCGGGACTGTCCGCAGTGCACCTCCCCGCTTACAGAGCCCTTACCTTGTTCCTCTGCGCTTGGTTCCCAGCGTCCTCTGCCATCTTGCTTCTCTGTCAGTCTCGCAGCTTTTCGTCCGGTTTCTCCTTCCTGTCCCTCGCTGTCACGTGACCCGGTCCTATTCCTCAAAGCCTCCAACGCCGTTGGTAATAGATGTATTAAAGAGTATAGAGCTCAACTATGTTCAAAAGGATTATTGTAGTTTGATTGGAAAAGTGTCCTGTGCTTTCTCCTACGCGTGTCGACCTTTCTGGGTCTTCCTCAGGGAGTCCTTGAGTGCCATCTTTAGTAGGGGCTATTTATGCCCATACTTGCTTATGTCATGGAAAGGGGGTGTGTTTCTCGTTTTTTAACCGAGAATTGCTGAAAAATGACTGTGACAGACATATATACATTAGGAAAGATATGTAGGGGAAGAATGAGATAAAGAAAAAATAATAATAATAATAGTAATAAATAAAAGATATATAATATAAATAAAAACCATAGAGAAATGATTTTTTTGAAACTAATTGATAAGTGAATAATGATAAGTAATAGGAGTTCATCTATGGGGAGATGGTTAGTTTTATAATATATAAGTATACACACACCTTTAAATGTGCAACAGCTGCTCTCAAAAGGTGCTCTGAACACCTAATAAAACAAAACTAATATTGTCTGAAATTTATCAACAATAAAAGAGAGCGCATAAATAATACAATGACAATTTATTGTTAAATATAACACTTAAAATGCAATATTGCTAATCATTAAAAAATGAATGAAACCGCACTATTAGAAACCACTGAACTGATCAATCATATATATTTGTGTTTTCCAAATGATTATGGGAAGAAAAGAAACAGTTCTCAATTGCGCTGAGGAATGTAAATGTTCAATGTCCCACCAAAAGGATTAAAGATGGTAAAAAGAACACTAGAACCATGGCGGGTCCACTTGATCCTCTTATGAAAGTTGCAACATTTGTATAGATGAAGTATGATGCAGTAGATTCCTCCCACAGCACGTAGGTAAGGCTACAACCCCCCACCGCAATCGGACAGTATAGTATCTCACCGCTGCAGATGTAAGAAGAGACCCGCTTCCAAAGCTCCTGGGCAGTGCGGTGCTCGTCGGTGCAGCAGTCAGAAGCGGAAGACGTCCCAGCAAGGGAGAGGGGGGGGGGGGAACCACACACCACGGCTGTATATAGCAGCTTGAAATGATGATCAAAGTGCTGGATCAGCGCTGCGGCTGTAAAGTGCAGTGGTCAGGATTCACAATAATGCGGTTAAAGTCCCTTATCCTTAACGCGTTTCTCCGACATAGGGCAAGTCGGAGAAACGCTTCAGTTCAGTGGTTTCTAATAGTGCGGTTTCATTCATTTTTTAATGATTAGCAATATTGCATTTTAAGTGTTATATTTAACAATAAATTGTCATTGTATTATTTATGCGCTCTCTTTTATTGTTGATAAATTTCAGACAATATTAGTTTTATATCTATGGACGGATCGGGCAGTGTGTTGAGCATACACACTGGGCGATCCGTCGGGGACTGACGTCATGAACTGGGAGGACGTGTACACACGCCCGCCCAGTTCAGCTGTCAATCACCGCCGGCTGCTGCAGCATGTGTATGGGCAGTTGGCTGCCCGCCCGTACACACACAGCGACGCGCCAATATATCAGTAGATATATTGGCCTTCGGCTGTGCTGCGGGGCCGACGCGATACGTCTGTGAATGACGGAGTTCACAGACGTATCGGCCGTACACACTGGCCGTCATACCCGCGATATATAGGACATTCAAGAGAACGGCCGATATATCGGCCAGTGTGTACGCGCCTTTAAAGTTATGTGTGCAAATGCTAGGAGCTTAGGAGACAACATTCCACAGCTAATTGTGATACTGACAAGAGATCATTTGGATATTGTGGCTATTGTGCGATGTAAATCACTGGGACATAGGGGATGATTCAGACCTGATCGCACACAGGTGTATTTTTGCAGTGCTGCGATCAGGTTATCGCCACCTACAGGGGGAGGGGGTAATCGCTGTGCAGGGGTGCGATCGCTTGTGCAGAGAGCTGCACAAACAAAAGTTTGTGCAGACTCTGCACAGCTCAGGACTTCCTTTTTGTATTTGTGACCAACGCTCTACTTATATAGGTAATAGTGGGGTGGCAGCAGTACGTGTGGGAGGCTAAACCCAAAAGCCTCCAGAAATTTAAAGTACAAGAAGATTTTACACAACTGCGCCTGTATGCAATGTAAAGTGTCAGAATAGTTTGTTTTAAATAAATAACACGAAGTGGTGTGTGGTATGACTATACTGGCGTTTATTCGTATAAAATTATCAGATCAAAATTCGCTTAATTATCAGGTATAGCAAAAAATTATACTTAAAAATATGTATATATTTGTAAGATAATTGAGGGTATACACAGGGTGAAAATGAAAATGAAAAAAAGAAGAAAAAAATGAAAAGATGAAAAGAGAAAAAAATATATAACTCAGTTCAAACTATTAGAATTACACCTTTATGGTGTGAAAAATTGGGAGTTATGAAAAAATAGAAGTCTCAAAGAAAAGTCTGGTGTGAGCAGAGTGTGGCGTCCCACCTCTTCTCCACCTTATCTGTGGTTTTGTACTGTCTAATACTCCAATATAAATTAAGTATTCCGGATTGACAGAAAAGTTTTTAGTTTTAATCACAGTGATGTCACAGGTGGTTCTTTTGTGCAGGTAGGCTCTCGTCCGATTGGTTATGGTGCTGCGGGGTACCCCAATGCGGATAGTGGTGGGATAAGGTGATCAAGGAGAAGGTAAATAACTTAAACCCCGGACTCCCCGCTAATACTCTTCCGTTTTGTACAGCCGGAGACGTCCGCAAACACAGGCGTCTGCCGTCTGTCACACACGGAGAGACGCGGTCATGCCTCTGGGGGGAAGGTATCACTGACTTCGGGACCCACAGGGGGACTGTCCGCCGTGAACCTTCCCTCCTACGGGGTGGTTTACCTTCTTTCCTGAGCTTGATCCCGTCGCACAATTCCACTCCTTTTTCCTCTTCCACCTGGCGGTCGGTGATCCACTCGCTGGTCTGTATCCTCTCGGCTGCGGCTCCGTTTTTCCTCCACAAAGTCTGCTGTGAAAAAATGACTGTTTCCGTCCAGAATGACTTTAAAGATACTGTTGTATTCTGCGCTGGTATTGGGGGAGTAGTGATGTGCTGCTCAGTTCCTTCTCCAACGCGTATCGACCCGTTTGGGTCTTCCTCAGGGAGTCCTTATTCTCCATCTCTGTTCCTGGCTTTTTATGCCCATACTTGATTATGTCATCAAAAGTGGGTGTGTCCATATTTTCCTCAGTAAGGCTGAAAGGATATATTGTGTCTTTGACTTTGCAACATAATAGAATTATGTATGAAGGCAATATTGTTTATTTTCAGCTGTGTGCAACATGATTGAAATCTATATTGAATGGAAAATCTCTAATAAACATCTTGTATGAATTTATTATATTGATTTTGTGAGTGATGTCTTATGATGTTAGGAATGCAAATAAAATAAAATAAAATAAATTTAAACGAATCTATTTTGTCCTTGTTTGTTTTGCATGGCAAATCATTTCAATCATGTTGCACACAGCTGAAAATAAACAATATTGCCTTCATACATAATTCTATTATGTTGCAAAGTCAAAGACACAATATATCCTTTCAGCCTTACTGAGGAAAATATGGACACACCCACTTTTGATGACATAATCAAGTATGGGCATAAAAAGCCAGGAACAGAGATGGAGAATAAGGACTCCCTGAGGAAGACCCAAACGGGTCGATACGCGTTGGAGAAGGAACTGAGCAGCACATCACTACTCCCCCAATACCAGCGCAGAATACAACAGTATCTTTAAAGTCATTCTGGACGGAAACAGTCATTTTTTCACAGCAGACTTTGTGGAGGAAAAACGGAGCCGCAGCCGAGAGGATACAGACCAGCGAGTGGATCACCGACCGCCAGGTGGAAGAGGAAAAAGGAGTGGAATTGTGCGACGGGATCAAGCTCAGGAAAGAAGGTAAACCACCCCGTAGGAGGGAAGGTTCACGGCGGACAGTCCCCCTGTGGGTCCCGAAGTCAGTGATACCTTCCCCCCAGAGGCATGACCGCGTCTCTCCGTGTGTGACAGACGGCAGACGCCTGTGTTTGCGGACGTCTCCGGCTGTACAAAACGGAAGAGTATTAGCGGGGAGTCCGGGGTTTAAGTTATTTACCTTCTCCTTGATCACCTTATCCCACCACTATCCGCATTGGGGTACCCCGCAGCACCATAACCAATCGGACGAGAGCCTACCTGCACAAAAGAACCACCTGTGACATCACTGTGATTAAAACTAAAAACTTTTCTGTCAATCCGGAATACTTAATTTATATTGGAGTATTAGACAGTACAAAACCACAGATAAGGTGGAGAAGAGGTGGGACGCCACACTCTGCTCACACCAGACTTTTCTTTGAGACTTCTATTTTTTCATAACTCCCAATTTTTCACACCATAAAGGTGTAATTCTAATAGTTTGAACTGAGTTATATATTTTTTTCTCTTTTCATCTTTTCATTTTTTTCTTCTTTTTTTCATTTTCATTTTCACCCTGTGTATACCCTCAATTATCTTACAAATATATACATATTTTTAAGTATAATTTTTTGCTATACCTGATAATTAAGCGAATTTTGATCTGATAATTTTATACGAATAAACGCCAGTATAGTCATACCACACACCACTTCGTGTTATTTATTTAAAACAAACTATTCTGACACTTTACATTGCATACAGGCGCAGTTGTGTAAAATCTTCTTGTACAGCTCAGGACTTAGCCGCTGTGACAATCCGGCCAGGAGCTGATGTCAGGAATCCTCCCTCCAAATGGCTGGGCACGCCTGCGTTTTTCCGGACACAAACGGCCTCTTCCTTTCAATCTTCTTGCGATCGTCAGTGTGATCGCATTCTTCGTTAAAGCCGTCGATGTCCGGCGATCCCCGTCGCCGACGGCCGACACACCTGCACATTGCGGAGCATACGCATGCGCAGTTCAGACCCAATCGCACGGCTGCAAAAAAAGCTAGCGTGTGATCGGGTCTGAATGACCCCCTTAGTTTTACCAGGATACAATTTATTTAGAAAGGACAGAATGGGAAGAATTGCAGGAGTGGTAGCAATGAATATGAAAAAAGCATAAATGCTTCTTTAATACAACTGAGGCCCTTTAGGTGACCATAGAAATGGGGGAGGACACTGTTCACATTGGGTTGATCTTTAGACCACTAGGCCGGGGGCAGGAATTGGACAGGAACCAATTGCTGGATATCACTAAAATTACTTTAAAGGGAGGATGAGTCTTTTGCACGTAAAAAGGAGATTTTTGTTAGACTTACCATTGTTAAATCTCTTTCTGCAAGGTACACTGGATTCCACAGGGAATAACATTGGGGTGTAGAGTTGGATCTTGAGCCGAGCCACCAACAGGCTAAAGCTTTGACTTCCCAGGATGCACTGCCTCCTCTGTAGCCCCACCTCCAGGCACTGGAGCTCAGTTTTGTTAACCAGTCCAATACAGTAGCAGGTAAGAGAGACAGTAGATGTTATTCACATAGAACCACATTCACACGACAGGAGAAGGGACTAGCGGCTAATGCCATACAAACCCAAAGAAGCTAAGTGCGTCAGGGTGGGCACCCTGTGGAATTTAGTGTACCTCATAGAAAAAGATTTAACAATGGTAAGTCTACCATAAATCTCCTTTTCTGCAGCTTGGTACACTGCTATCCCACAGGGAATAACATCGGGGATGTCCTAAAGCAGTTCCTCATGGGAGGGGACGCTCTGTAGCAGGTACAAGCATCCTGGGAGAAAGTAAGTAGCAAAGGCATAGAACCTGATGAACATGTTCACAGAGACAGAGGACCATGTAGCCGCCTTGCACAATTGTCCAGCGGGCGCGCCTTGGCAGGCCGCCCAAGAAGGTCCAACAAACCTGGTGGAATGGGCTTTGGGCTTCGATAGCAGCAGGAGCTGGGCGTCCAGCCTGCGCATAGGCTTGTGCAATCATCATTCTAATCTATCCGGCCAAGCTCTGCTTATTTGCATGCCAGCCACGTTTGTGAAAAACAAAAAGTACAAAAAGGGTATCTGACCTCCTGAGGACAAACCAAAAGAGCTAAAGGCCGGAAACCACAATCTCTTGGTGAAGATGAAAAGATGATACCACCTTAGGTAGATAACCAGGGCGAGTTTGTAGAACTGCCAGGTCACGGTGAAATATCAGAAAGGGTGGACGACAGGACAAAGCGCCTAAGTCCGACACCCTCCTAGCAGATGCAATAGCCAGCAGAAACACGACATTAAGCGTAAGATGTTTAAGGTCCACAGACTCAAGAGGTTCAAATGGAGACTCTTACAGGGCATTTAAGATGACAGACCGATCCCATGGATCCACAGGAGGGACATAGGGAGGCTGGATCCGTAGAACACCCTGAGTGAAAGTGTGTATGTCAGGAAGAGACGCAATTTTTCTCTGAAACCACACCGACAATGCAGATATATGAACCTTGAGGGAGGCCAGACAAAGGCCCAAGTCTAGGTATTGTTGAAGAAAAGCCAAAAGTCTGGAAGTTTTGAAAGTATAAGCATCATAATTCTTAGCGGCACACCATGTGAAGTAAGAATTCCAGACCCTGTAATAAATCCAAACCGAAGCTGGTTTGCGGGCTTTCAACATAGTTTGAATGACCGCCGTAGAGAATCCTTTTGTTCTCAGGAGTGATGCTTCAAGAGCCAAGCCTTCAAAGCCAGTCTGGCCAGGTCCGGGTAGACACAAGGGCCCTGAACGAAGAGGTCTGGGCATTGAGGAAGTAGAAGAGGACACTCTATCGAGAGACCCTGCAGGTCTGAGAACCAATGCCATCTGGGCCACGCTGGAGCGACTAGAAGTAGCATTCCTCCTTCTTGCTTGAACTTCCGTATTACCCTGGGCAGGAGTGACACTGGAGTGAACATGTTTGGCAGCCAAAAGTTCCATAGAATTGCCAGTGCGTCCACGAACGCTGCTTGAGGATCTCTTGTCCTTGCTCCAAAGACCGGAACCTTGTGATTGTGTCGAGACGCCATCAGGTCTACATCTGGTAGGCCCCACTTGTACACTAAGAGTTGAAAGAATTCGGGATGAAGACTCCACTCTCCGGCGTGCATGTCCTGTTGACTGAGGAAGTCCGCTTCGCAGTTGGGGACTCCCGGAATGAACACTGCCAATATGGCTGGCAGATGGCGTTCCTCCCATTGGAGGATTTTTGACACTTCCATCATTGCCATGCGGCTTTGAGTGCCGCCTTGATGATTTATGTATGCCACCATGGTGGCGTTGTCTGACTGTACTTGAACAGGCCTGTTCTGTACCATAGGCAGGGCCAGTGTCAACGCATTGAACACTGCCCGCAATTCCAGAAGGTTTATCGGGAGGAGAGATTCCTCCTTAGTCCACCGACCCTGGAAAGAGTGTTGCTCTAACACCGTGCCCCAACCTTGCAGACTGGCATCCGTTGTCAGGGGGACCCAGTTGGAGACCCAGAAGGGACAGCCCCTGCTCAACTATTAGTCCTGTAGCCAGCAGCTCAGTGACAGATGAACCTCCGGGGCGGGAATGAAATTTAGCATACTCTACCATGTCGAAAGCCGACACCATGAGGCCTAGTACTTGTATCGCCGAGTGTATCGACACTCTCTGGCAAGAGAGGAAGCATCTGATCTTTTCCTGAAGTTTCAGGACTTTCTCCGGAGACAGAAACAGTCTTTGACTGTGTGTGCCCAGCAGCACCCCCAAGTGCACCATGCTCCGAGCAGGGACAAGCGAGAACTTCTTCCAATTGATGAGCCACCCGTGGGCTTGTAGGAATTGGACCGACATCTCCAGTTGACTGAGGACATCTTGGAAGTTCGCCAGAATCAGCAAGTCGTCCAGATACGGCAGGATCCCGATTCCCGACGACGGAGTTAAGGCGTCATCACGGCCATGACCTTGGTGAAAATCCAAATGGCAGGGCCTGGAACTGAAAATGAAGGTTACCAATAGCAAACCGCAGATAGTGCTGATGCGAAATGGCAATAGGTATGTGCAGGTAAGTATCCTGTATGTCCAGGGATACCATATAGTCCTCGGGTTCCATGGCCAGCACAATAGAGCGCAGAGTTTCCATACGGAATTTGGACAATCTTACAAACTTGTTCAATGATTTGAGGTTGAGGATAGGCGGAAAGACCCATTCGGTTTCGTAAATAGAAACAGGGTCGAATAGAATCCCCTGCCTCTCTGGGACAGAGGTACCGGCACTACCACTCCTGTTTCCAGGAGGGATTGTACAACTAGGTGTAGAGCTTGCACTTTCAACGGATCCGGGGGGATAACCGTTGAACAGAACTGGTGAGGGGGACGTCTCTTGAAAGAGATTGCGTACCCGAGAGAGACTACTTCCCGCACCCAGGCATCTGAAGTGGTCTTTAACCAGGCCTGGGTGAACTGCAGAAGTCGGCCTCCCACCCTGAGGTCCCCCAGGGGGTGGCCCGTCCCATCATGCAGCAGGCTTGTCTTGTTTGGAAGCACAACGAATAGGGGGTAAACCCTAGGTAGATTATGCACAGGATGTGAGTCAGTCACATTGATTTATTAACAAGCGGTTTTTAGAAAATTATTTCAAGTAAGATACTCTTGTTCTATTTATGCTGGAGGTGCACCAGTAAGCAAGTTACAATGTAGAGATTCAGCGAATGAGCAGGTAATAAGAAAAACCTGCTTTCAGAAGGCTTTCTTGGTGGTGCACTCTTTTGTTAAGTTTGAAGAATTAGTTAATTAAAACATAACTTTTATTAGATGGTTTTTTTTTAAATGTAGCAGTGTTAAACAATGATATTGTGACAAAGGGAATAATGCTTTTTATATATATGCATGTATATTCCTTAAAGGAGTAAATAATGATCAGTACTCCTTATTCTATTTTAATAAAACGTATAAATTGTAGGAACTGAATATTAAATATTAAATGGCTTAGTACGAAAATATAATACTTACATTTCCAACAAATTGTGGACAGTGTATTTTCAGAATGAGGTTATATACTGACACATTAATGTTGTGATAATATATATGAGATCCTCAATGGATTTTGTGGTATAAATCACGTGTATCTTTTTTCAGAAATACACTGGTTACGTGGCAGCAGTCACATAAAACGGCATGAGAGATATATATACTTTTGTTTTTTTGTTTTTTTCTGACAAATTAGTCAATTCATATGGGCAGCCTGCTTATCCATGTGTCTCACTGGTCTGAAAACAATAATTGTAACAGAGAGTGTTGATCTCCAGGTGTTGTATCTCGTAACCCTTTTGAAAGCAACAATGATAGCAGAAAAAGGTTGGTGATACAATTTTTGTAATTTGCCAGAATGAATAGTTGTAACTGCAATATGTAGCAACTTCAACAGAGTGGTAGTAATAATTGTAGCAAGAGTAAAGATCGTTCAGCCAAAATAATAACAATTTCAAATATATCTGAAGAGAGCATAACTCCTTAATTCATATTCCACACAATGGCTGCAATAATGGTAATAGATAAAAAAGCTTATACGCCACAATGATAACACTCTCAGCTATACACCAAAAAATCAATCAATCAAGGCCTTATTAATACTTATTGTGCCCACAAGTAGGGGAAATTATTTCAATGAAACATAGTGACATATTTGGAGAGACATTTTCCCTTTATAGTACTAATTATAGAGCAATGCTGTTCATAGGAAAATACCAGAGAATTATGCAGTATATCACAGTGTATACGTGACCTATCCCTTCTACTGTTAGCCCATGTGTCAAAATGGCAGTGAATGGGCGTAATGAGAGCAGGATAAGTTCACACACTGGGACAGAATATAGGAAAAGTAACGTCGACTTCTGCTGTCCTCTGAAAGACCCAGTCAAATCCCTGGTGTGTAATCACATTGCAGGGAGAGAGTGGGAAATTACAGTGGATGAGAGGGTCAACTGAAATACCTGAAATAGCTCAGAGTGATTATTACTCTCAAGACCCGCTATTAAGGGTGTTCTGTCTTGCTGCTTTCAATAGATCTGATAGGCGCCGCTGACATGTAGCGCTGCCCATGTATGAGCGGACTGTGTGGACACGCTGCGGGAAGCGGCTTCTGCCCAGCCGCTCGTGACTGCTGCCGAGCGGCGGCTCACGTGTGCGCTGTACGTAGCCTTGCCGCCCTCTCCGGACGTACGTTTCGCAAATGAGCTTATTCAGTCGGACATTCACAGTGTCCTGACCGCCTCTATTTAAATCATTAGCCGGGCGTGGTTAATTCATTAATTATCAACAATGAGGAGTATAATAGTCCAATTGACATAAAGTAGTCTGTTTCTTTTACTTACAAATAGTGACAGTAGGGATAAACACTATATTGGTTGATGCAATCAAATTATTAATCAATAAACTTTTGTTTTTCTAACGGATAACTTTATAAGAAAAGAGAGTTAACTAAATTAGTTATTTAATAAATTAATTAGTCAGTTTAAATATTTTTGAAATAATTTAATAACGAATTGGAATATTCCATTTAATTATTATGTAGGGTGAAGCCTTTTTTGGTAAATTGGGTAGGGAAAAATTATTATTAGGAAAAAATTATCATGATATTTCTTGATTTTATCCTATTAATCTTAATCTATTGTAATGAGTAATAATTAATTTAATTAACATGTTGGTTAACATTATTGAGATGGTAGGTGCTAAACCTGTATGATTACAGATATAGCTAGTTCCTAGCAATGATAACCCAAAAATATATAGGGGGGGGGGGAGAAGAAAAAGTGTAAATTGATAAGTAACATGGGGATCATTGTAATATATTGGTATGGGATAATAGAAATGATAATAGGGAGCCAACCGAGGTCATATAATAGTATGGTCTCGTATATATGCGCATTATATATGCACACATATACACGCACATCTGTGCATATGTGTATACATATATGTATAAATACAATACCTTGTACATATCCATGATCACGCTTCATATGTATTATCAATCTAGTAAGCCAAATCAAAGGTTGTAAAAATTGCCCTATTTAGTTTGGTACATTTCATGTGTTGTAGTGATATTCCATATTAAGCTTGTTTTAACGTATATCCTTAGGTTTATGATGTTATAGGGTTTCCATGTGTGATATTAAATAGGTAAGAAAGGACTAAAGTTTATTTGTTCGTTCAACCCATAGGGGGTGACCGCATTAAGTTGAAAAATCCATTTACTTTCCATTTTCAAAAGTTCTCTTATAGCGTCACCTCCTCTGATACCCATTTTGAGCTTCTCTAATCCAAAGAATTCCAAATCCTTGGATTGTTGTGCATGTTCTTTCAGAAAGTGCCTTGCTATGGAAGTTAATTGCTTGAATTTCCCTTTGTCTCTCTCTGCATTCCTTATGTTGCCTATGTGTTCTAATATTCTTATTTTCACCATGCGTGTAGTCATGCCTATGTACATCATATTGCAGGGACATCTGATACAATATATCATGTTGGATGTTTTACAATTCATAAAATCATGTATAATGATTTCTTGTCCATCTCTATCCATGACAGTGGATCCTTTATTTACATGTTGGCAAACCTTACATGTTCCACAAGGGTATGTACCTTTGATTCCACTATCCCTTTTACTCTGTTTGCAAAAGTGACTTTGAACCAGTTTATCCCTTAGATTAGGTGTCCGCCTCCAGCTCATGGCCACAGTTGGCCCCAGTTTAGTTGCTGGGTCACCATCATTGAGTAATATTGGCCAATGTTTGTTTATTGCTGTTTTAATCTCACCCCACTCCTGACAAAAATCTCCCACGAATCTTAGTTCTGTTTGTTTGTTACTTTCCTTGGATTTGGTTTTGTTGCTTTTCTGAAAAATAAGGGATTCTCTATCTGTGTGAGAGAGGGCATAGTTAGCTTTTTTAATACTTCTAGCACTGTATCCTCTCTCTTTAAATCTTGTGGAGAGTTCTTTACTTTTGACTCTGTATACATCATTATCCGAGCAGTTCCTACGTAGTCATAGGAATTCTCCCCTTGGTATGTTTCGAATGGTTGCTGGAAAGTGGGAGCTTTTATTATGTAACAGGGAATTGGTGGCAGTCGTTTTCCTAAATAGCTCAGTGGCTATTTTATTGTCCTTGTCTCTGTAGATCTGCAGATCCAAAAAGGAAATTCCATCTTTATTTATTTCGGATGTTAGGTGTAGATTTAAATCATTATTATTCAGGACTGCAATGTATTCTCTCAGTAGTTGTTCCTCTCATTCCCATATAATAAAGATGTCGTCAATGTAGCGCATCCATGTGCTGTTTTTGGTAAATAGTTCATTTTTCTTATTGAAGGTGATTTTTTCTTCCCACCAGCCAAGATAAATATTTGCATAGGTGGGCGCACAGGCCACGCCCATAGCTGTCCCACGTATCTGTGTAAAAAATTGATCCCCAAATGTAAATGAATTCCTATGGAGGATGAAATGTAATAACGATAGAAGAAAGTCACTAAAGTCGTCAAATCCATCCTTTTGTAGGAAATACTCCACTGCTGCCAAACCTTTTGAATGATCAATGCTTGTATACAAAGATTCAACATCAAGGCTGGCAAGTAGTTGATTATATTTTAGTTTAATATCATATAGTTTGGTGAGTACATCCCCTGTGTCTCTAGTATAGGAGGGCAGGCTGATAACGTATTTTCTCAAATGGACATCCACAAAAATGCTTGCCTTCTCTGACACTCCTCCAATCCCTGACACTATAGGTTTTCCCGGGGGATTGTTTCTGTCCTTATGTATTTTGGGCAGAAGATATAGGGTGGGAGTCTTCGGGTTGTCCACTTTCAGATACTCATATTCCTGTTTAGTTATTGTTCCTTTCTTGAATGCTTGATCGAGAATCCTAATTAGTGCCAGTCTACAATTGTCAGTGGGATTGAATAATGATTTGGTGTAACATTTTTGGTTATTTAGTTGTCTACTAGCTTCTTGAAAGTACATTGTTTTTGGCCATATCACAATATTACCACCCTTATCGGAGGGTTTAATAACTACATCCTCCCATCCATTGATTTCATTGAGAGCTTTTCTTTCTCTATGGGTGAGGTTATCCTTTTGGTATCTGTTCGACCTACGTTGTAGTTGGTCCAATTCTTTACCCACCATGTCGGTAAAGATTTTTACCTCTGGGCATAAGTGTTCCTGAGGGAAAAAGGTAGATCCCTTTTTACACCTTGTTCTTCCTGTTTTTGGAATTTCCGTATTGCCAAGATCACTGGATAGTTCTTCTAATATTGAGACCATTTCTAGATCTTCTGCATTAAATGTTATTGATGGATCTCCAGGTGAAGCGAGAATTTCATCTTTAATCCTTTCTTTGTTTGCATAGTACTTGGTTAGTAGTAGTTTTCGTCCAAACACTTTCAGGTTTTTCTCCCACTGAAACCTATTGAATTTTTTATTAGGAGAGAAGGTAAGTCCACATCCCAGAATCTGATTTTGCTCAGGAGTCAAATTATGATCTGATAAATTTATACCTTTTAATGATGTGTCAATTGTCACTATTTCTTGTTTTTCCTCCTCGGGTATCTGACCGATGGTGGTGTGTCCCATTGTGTTGCTACGTACTTGGTCCTTTGTGCCCCTCCTTGTTTTTCTCTTGGTAGAAAGAAGCAGGCTGACGGGCAACCCAGGATTGTTTAGATTTGGGCTTAGTGGTTTTGGAAGTACGAGCCTGTCTCAGGAACGCCTGACCTTTTGCTTTACTTGGAGGTTGAAAGGAATGAAAAGTAGTACTCTTAGCCTTCTGAGCAGAAGGATTAGTACATGGGAGAAATGCAGTCTTGGCCGTCGCCAAGTCAGTCACAATCTTATTCAGATCTTCCCCAAACAAGATGTCTCCCTTGAAAGGGAGCACCTCCAAGGTCTTTCTAGAGTCCAGGTCCACCTTCCAGGACCTCAACCACAGAATTCGGTGAGCCAGGATAAACGTACTAGAAGCCTTGGCCGCCATGACCCCTGCATCAGAGGACGCCTCATGAATATAGTGAGAGGCTGTGGTAATATACAACAGATATTGTCTGGCAGTGTCAGAAAAATCCTGAGGTAGCTCCTCCTCAATTGCCTGAACCCATGCTTCAATTCCTTTTGCCACCCAAGAGGCAGCCATAGTGGGTCTATGTACAGCACCGGTAAGAGTGTAAATAGACTTCAGGCATCCCTCCACACGCTTATCTGCCAGGTCCTTCAGTTAGGTGACAGTGGTGACAGGCAGAGTAGATGACACCACAAGTCGGGTGACATGAGAGTCCACCGGCTGTGGTGCTTCCCAATTGTTGCTCAACACCGCAGGTATGGAATAACAAGCTAGCATCTTTTTAGAGAGGTAAAACTTCTTTCCTGGAGATGACCAGGATTCCTGACGTATGTCAATTAAGAAGTCAGACTGTGGTAAAACTACTTTAGCAACTTTCTGACGTTTAAACTTATCAGGTTTCTTAGATGTAACAGGAGGCTCAATGTCATCAATTTGGAGAAATCAACTTCATAGCCTCCACAATGTCAGAAACATCAACCTGGGTTACAGATTCCTCATCAAATGCAACTGTATCAGTGTCTGACGGATCAGTATATTCCCCATCTTCATCGGAAGAATTATCTGAAATATTAGTGGATTGTGAGGAAGAAATGGCCCGCTAAGATGACCCCTTGGCCCCAGAGGGACGTGGGGTGGACTTTTGTCTAACCAAAGTCTGATTTAATTGCTGTAACTGGGTAGACAAAGTATCCGCCCATGGCGGATTAACTACAGGGACAATATGTGGCTGTAATGGCACAAGAGGCCCTACAGGGGGCGTGAGACATGTTACAAGCGTAGTCAGCATATTTGAAAAAGCTGCCCAAGGTAGGTCTTGATTGACCACAGATGGACTGGGAGATGTATAACCCCCAGCGCCTGAACTTGAAACTAACACTTCCCCCACTGGTGAATCCGTGACGACAGCACTGCATGATGCAGGAGCGTCCGTGGATGTCCCACCCTGTGTAGCAGACGTCATGTGGGATGTAGCCTTAGGATGTAATAGCACAATATAGCCAGACAAACACAAAAAAACCCAGCAAATAATCCCCTGTGTTTTGTGACAGTAAATACAGAGCACGAACAGAGGATTTAAGTGGTGTGGTGTGACTGAAAAACACAGTGAGAAATACAAACAGTATACCTGTGAACTAGATGCGTCAGTGTCTCATATAATATATATATATTTTATAAGAGACCCTGACACACCTAGTTCCCCAGGGTACAGAATATAGTGATAGCAAACATGTAATACACAAGAGTGGAATCCACACAGAAGCTATAGGCACATTCAGTCACAGGTACAATGCAGGAATTATCACATATAACAATAAAACTGCACTGGACTAATGATTACATATAGGTATGTACTGTGTGTATACAGATATGACAATGCACAGTAAACACTGGATGTATATCACAGAATATTCGTACTAAATATTCAGAAAGCAGTACAATATTCAGATAGCAGTACACTTGTTCTTAACTGTCATTGTCTAAAATGACATGTAGAACACTTAAGTGTCTGTAAATGCACAGCGCTGATGATACAGGCAGATTTACAGAGGAGAGAGTGCCCAGCGGTCCCGGAGATCAGCCCAGCTATGTAATGGCACCAAAATCTCTTCAGGGAGTGAGAGAAATGCAGTTCCAGGACGGGAACACGAGAAGTAGATGGCGCACGGAGCTGGCGGAGAGGCTACAGGTCAAGCGCCTTATCCCCTCTGCTGGACTTCACCACCGGGTACTATGGAGCCTTTTGCAAATGGATTTTAATAAATCCGACCTGTGCTCCTTGACCTGCTGGATATAGTCGGGTCCCTGTGTGATACAGTGTCCATGCCAGCGGCACGGTCCGTCTCCTGGGACCGCGATTTACCTTACCTCCCCCCTTTTAGTGCAGCCACGCGATCCTGGAGAATGACAGCGGTGGTGTGCCTGAAACTGGTGTGTCTCCGCTGCAAGTACCTGGGAACCAGGCTGCGGGAGTATGCAGCGCTGCTGAGGGAGGTGATGGAGCAGCAGTACAGCATGTCATAAAGACATAGAAAGTGCTGCAGCTCTTGAAGTCTTCTAAAAAGCTCTTTTCAAGGCTGCCTAGCGCAGCCCCACCTGTTAGTGACCTGCACTGCAGGCACCAACTTACAGACTGAGCTCCAGTGCCTGGAGGCGGGGCTATAGAGGAGACAGTGCAGTGCATCCTGGGAAAAGTCAAAGCTTTAGCCTGTTGGTGCCTCGGATCTGTCACAACTGACGGCTGGTAACTGGAAGCCTCAGTTGTAGGGGCTGACGGGTACCGGAATTTAGGAGGTGAGAGAGGACTCCTAGACATGCATTAGACAGTAGTACCAGATGCCCGAAGGCGTGACCACGACAACAGAAGATGTCTTTGAGGTTTTTTATTAAATCATAAAGTCAATAATATGCAAACAAACTAAAAAGTCACACATGAACAGTAAGACCACGACTGGTTAGGACCAGTAGGCCAGAAGATGAATGGAAGTGCTGAAAGTACTTGGGAACCCAGGTGAAATAGGTAGAGATGTTTAGAATCACAGATAAAACTGGGAATGCATCTGGGGTTCGTTGGGAAATTATGAATGAAGCTGGGGTTCGCAGGAAAACTGTAAACGAAGCTGGGGTTCGCAGGTAAACTGTGAATGAAGCTGGGGTTCGCAGGAAATTGTGAATGAAGCTGGGGTTCGCTGGAAAACTGAATGGCTACTGGGAAGCTGGAGTCAGACACTCTGCTAGTGCTAGGTGCGGGAACAGGAAAGGCAGGTTGCACCATAGGGCACTAGTATGGAAGAGTTGGAACTGCACCACAGAGGGAAATCACCAGGGAGTCAGGCTATGCACAGGAAAGGACCGCAGGAGAGTCCACAGTGAACTGCACACTGGAAACGCTGAAAGACAGATGAAGCACTGACAATCTTCTGGGTGGTGGGACAGGATATTTATACCTGCTTGATAGCAGGGATTGGCTGACAATTATGCCCTGGCTCCAGCAGCACTGTGGATAGGTGAAATGGTGACATGTGATTAGAGTCCAAAATGGCTGCGCCCATTAACGGAGACTGAAGGGGAACTAGGCAAACGGAGACCATGTGTAAAACAAAAATGGCGGCGGAGGCCGCAGCAGCAGAGATCCAAGCGCCCAGATGCGCACAGCAGCCACAGGGATGGAAGCGGCGGCCGGGGCACACAGAGGACGCACATCCAGCAGAAGACCACAGGCGCGGCAGTGACGGCCGCGACGGGACTATGAGCGTCGCACCGCCGTAAGTGCAAACACTGACAAGGCCGCTGAAACCAGCGCTGCAGGCCACAACTAAAAACACAACCATGGCCCGGCTCTGGCTCGCTGCGCCAATCTCAGGAGGCACCTAACAGGTAGGAAACAGCGTCTAGTTACCCGAATTGTGACAGCAGCACCCCTTTTAGGAGTGGCCCCAGGACACTTCTTAGGTTTTTGTGGAAATCTGGAATGGAATTTCTGGAGTAATTTAGGGGCATGGACATCAGATGCATTCGTCCATGAACGTTCCTCAGGACCATAGCCCTTCCAATCTATCAGATACTGGAGACGTCCATATCTAACACGAGAATCCAGGATCTTGGCGACCTCATACTCAACACCACGTTGAGTTAGGACTTTGGGAGCAGAAGGAAGCGCTGAATGAAAGCGATTTAGAATCACAGGTTTGAGGAGAGAAATATGGAACGTCTTAGGAACTTTCAAAAACGGAGGTAGCTGAAGTCTGTAAGCCACTGGACTGACAACTTGCTCAAACGGGAAAGGTCCAATATAGCGGGGGGCGAATTTCATACTCGGAACCCTCAGTCAAAGATTTTTTTGTAGACAGCCAAACGTGGTCACCAACTTTATGGGCAGGAATTGCCCTGCGCTTCTTATCCGCAAATCTCTTGTACCTGGCGGAAGCTTTTAAAAGAGCTGTACGAACATTCTTCCAGTTAGTGTTCACTCTAGGCTGTTTTAGCAGGGCGCCGCGCCCTGCCCGTTTTTTAACAGGCAAAACCCGCCCTGCCCCTTTTGCGGCGCCCTGCTAGAACAGCCGCCCGCTCCCTGCCCTCCCGGCGTGTATAGATGCCGTGCGCATGCGCGCGGCATCCATTCACGCATTGGGAGAGGGCTGGGGGAAGCCCAGCACCGACGGAGGTGCTGGGCACACCCCCAACAGTGACGTCGCCGGCCACAGACGCTCTCTATAGTAGCGTCTGTGGGCCGCACCGCCCCCTAAAATGACGGAGGCGTGGTCACGCCCCCATTTCGGACGCGCGCGCGCGCGCATGTGCCCCCGGAGTTCGGCGCCCTGCCCCTTTTCACTCCTAGAGTGAACACTGCCCTTTTCACTCCTAGAGTGAACACTATTTGCAAACTGTCAAATCGTGATGTCGACTGCAGGCACCGATGTTGCTGGAAGCGGCTGAAACTCAGGAACTTTATTACCAGTTATTTATATAGCGCACACATATTCCGCAGCGCTTTACAGAGAATATTTGCCCATTCACATCAGTCCCTGCCCCAGTGGAGCTTATAAGGTATAATCCCTATCACATGTACTCACAGACACATTCACGCTAGGGTTAATTTTTGTTGGGAGCCAATTAACCTACAGTACCAGTATACTGTGGGAGGAAATCGGAGTACCCGGTGGAAACCCACGAAAATAAGGGGAGAATATACAAACTCTGCACAGTTAGGGCCATGGTGGGAATCGAACCAATGATCTCAGAGCTGTGAGGCAGTAATGCTAACTATTACACCATCCGTACTGCCCTGTTAATGCCGTCTGAACCAATGGAGCCAAACTCTGAAAAGGTGTGAGACTGTAGAACCGAAACTGACAAATGAGGATTGCGCTAAATGGTGTTTTGCAAATTTCTGTGAAATAGCCAGGATACATAAAATTACTCAGGGATTGTAGTTTCTGCAAATGTGAAGGGGACTTGATATACATGTCCCAATAACCAGAAACAGATCTGAAACCTGATCCTTGTTGCATCGATCGCCTCAAACAGTTCCCATGTAAAAGAGATTCCCTTAATAATCTCAAAAAGCCTTTACCTCTGCTACAACGGTAAGTAGACGCTACCTTGCACCCTATTGCGGCCTGCAAGGAATATTTTTTTAACCAGAACTAAACAAATCTCTTTACGCTTTGGATGACATCTATTAATTGTCGCGCGTTCCCTGAAGTGTTCCCCGCAGTTTACACATCTTTTTAAAACGCATCAGATCAGCGACGGAATGCTGCACAGACGCCGCTGATTGGACATTAACAGAAACATGGGCACGCAGTCGAGTCAGACGCGCATGCGCAGTAAGTAGGGCGTTCCATAGTTGACGTCATTTGGGTATTTCCGCAGCGCTACAAGGGATTGTCTATCAATATGTGTGTGTTAGGGGGCGTGGGTACAAGGCAGGAAGACTGGATTTCGGGAAAATAAGTAACGCTGAGAAAGAAAACCAAAATCATCAGTGATAGAGATTTTATTTATAGTACGAGCGACAACCACAGCTGACTTTGGGGTGTTACCTGTCGTAGATATGGACGGTAAGAGTGACTAAGGAAGTCCAAGTGTACAGAATCCATGGTCTGGCCTAATTGTGTTTCCTGTGCTAACAGCAGGGAGGTTCTGAGTTCTTAGCAGGCTTTACATGTTGTCCAGTACTCATTTATGCGTTACTGGTTACACCCGGTTTATCACATTGATACAAGAAGCACTTTTTATATCTTTACACAAAATGTCAACTTTTCCATGTGATCTGTTTGTGGGTTATGGATTTATATTTTGGATTTGTGTTCTATGTATGTATAGTTGCATCTATCATTGTGTTTGTATTCTTAAGACTACTGTTTACTGATGAGAATACATAGTAAATGTTGTGGTTAAATATATAATGGCTGTTAGAGTGTTACATTGGATCATCTTAGTTTTATGGAGAAGGGATGATAATGTACTCGCTCTGCTTTAGATTTCAGCAGCTGGTGGTGGGAATAGGTTTAAATACAAAATAGAAAGAGAACCAGGCCATATACTCACCCTGAATGTTTATAATATTTATCTGCTCCTCTCCCACATGTCTTCAGATGTCCTGTCTTTTAACATGGTAAGTGCATTGGACTTCGGCTTAGAAGAGTACCTTATTAATTGCCATCAAAGCTCCGGGAGTTTGTTTAATCTTAGAAAAACATAGTAAATGCTCACTGCTGATGTGGTTTAAAAATAACACAAATGAATAGAGGTGTATGTGTATATATATATATATATATATATATATGTGTCGCACTCACGTTTTAAATCCTCAATACAGCAGCTGGGGTGTCATCCACAGATCCCCTCCAGAAGATCCAAGTAAAGAAAAAAGCAAATGGAGCACTCACCAGTCTTTTCATGAATTTGAATATCAAAACGAAATTTTATTTCTCCAGACAGCACAGCATGACTGTTTGCTACAGTCCAATATGATTGTATAAAGCCCTAAGCGTTTTCGGCCATATCCAGACCGTCATCAGGGGACACAAAGAGCATCAGAGAGCTGTCACATCATAGTTAGAACATCAGCAGCCTAACTGACCATGCCTCACCGGCTCCCTATATACCCATCATTCAAAAAACGCGCCAAAATTGCGTCATTATGTGGGCGGAGTTAGCCCATTGTATTCATCACTATATACCAGAACAACCATGATAACAGTACATATAAGTGCTAGTATAAATCATCTCCCTTTTCTAACACTGTCACCAGTCGTAGACATATTACCATAAATAAACGTACCTGGACGGACGGATATCACATCTCGTAGTGGTTGCCTAGCAACCACCACCGGGCCGTCCCTTATTATACAATCATATTGGACTGTAGCAAACAGTCATGCTGTGCTGGTGAGTGCTCCATTTGCTTTTTTATATATATATATATATATATATATATATATATATATATATATATGTGTGTGTCGTCGTCTCGGGGGTCTGGCACTCCGTAGTTAATAATAACTTGTGCCGGTGCCTTCGCTTTAGAATGTAGATATAGGCTCGGTGGCGCGGCACTCGGCTCTTCTATATGAATAAATGATGCGGACCACATCTGTGGTCCGCATCATTTCTTCATATAGAAGAGCCGAGTGCCGCGCCACCGAGCCTATATATATATATATATATATATATATATATATTACACACACACTTTCTGAAATGAGTTAAGGGGGGTACACACGGGGAGATTTCTCCCAGAAATGTGTACTGAGCATTCTAGCACAGATCGCTCAGCACACAGTGCGATGTGTCAATCTAGAGTCAGCGGTAGCGACACGTGGGGCAGTGCATCGCTATGGGCTATACACACAGAGCGATGTGTGCTTAATTTCTAAGCATCTAGTCAGATTGCTTAGAATTTAAGCACACATGTTTGCAGCTGTTTCCTTGTGATGCTGCCTCTGTGTTGTACATGGGCAGTGTTTATTATTGTGGATAAGTGTACTGCTTACCATTTACTTGCAGGACAGATTTGAAAAAGCCTCTAGGGCCTATTTATCAAGTTTTTTTATTTTTATGAAGTTATGTTAAAAATGCAATTTCTGCATTGTTGCTATGTATTTATAGCCAAATGCAGCAATTATCACAGAAATCTTCTGCAAAAAGTTAATTAGCACTCCATACCGCAGTTCTCATTACTATCCATGAGGTCTACAGTCTCGCCCCTATGCACCAAATTCTAAAAAGCAAATCTTTTCAGAGTTTGTCTCTTTAAGTTTACGCAATCCTCAGAGTGTGTAAAGCATTTCATACCTATGGAGGCTCTGGTAACTGACACTGTGTCAGATATAGGCAGTACGGATGGTGTAATGGATATCATTACTGGCTCACAGCACTGAGGTCATGGGTATAATGCCCCTTACACACACTGCGATGTTCCGCCGAGGTGCCCAGTGGCGGGCGACCCGGCAGCGGGCGGGAAGGGGGGGGGGGGTCAGTGACGGGGGAAGTGAAATGTCTTCACTCCCCCATCACCTGGGTCCATAGCAGTGCATGCTAATATGGACGAGTTCTCGTTTGAGTACGTTCATATCGTTCAGTGTTATCTGCCAGTGTGTAGGGCCCATTACTGTGTGGAGTTTTTCTAGTCTCCCTGTGCTTGCATGGTTTCCTTTGGGTACTCTGGTTTCCACCCACAATCCAAAAACATACTGGTAGGTTAATTGGCTCCTGACAAAAAAAAAACCCTACTGTGTAAGTGTGTGCATGTACATGTGTTTAGGGCAGACTAGATGGGCCAAGTGGTTCTTATCTGCCGTCAAATTCTGTGTCTCAATGTTAACTTAGCGTAGGGCCACACATAGCGGCTAAGCAGGTCCCAATGAATAAATTGAAATGTATGTGTTCACTATGAAATCCCGCCGTCCTGTCATCCGGTCCGACCACAGCATGCTGCGGTCGGAGCCGCCGCCGAGACTGCCGCACATGTGTTGGCGACTGCATAGGCGCCCATGTACGATGTCCTTGCGGCCAAGCAGGGAGACCTGCTTGGCCACTATGTGTGGCCGTAGCGTAAAGGCCCATACGCACTGGGCAATTTTGAGCTGACAGCAGCTCACTTTGGTGTTTTGAGCTGCTTTCAGTTCAAATCCGCCCAGTGTGTATGCCCTGGCGATGAGCTCTGATGCGCGGCCCCGCTTCATGAACGGCGGGGTGGACGGCTTTCCATAGCATCCTTCTATGGAAAGCCGTTCACCCCCCGCTGACATTGCTGGACAGGGGGGAAAAGCTGCATACACACTGAGCGATTTTCAGCCCAGCGATGTCCGCGATCATCGCTGTGCATACACGCCAGGCAAAAACGCCCAGTGTGTATGCACCTTTAGGAGTGTTTTTTATTTTGAAAACATGAAAGATTTACCAGGGTTATAATTCATCGGGAATGCTTTTATTGCTACTGCTCTCCGTTGTGAGTTACTTTTAATACATAGCATGGATAATTTAGTTAAAAAATAAAATAAATATCCACCCACAATACTGACTAATAATTGCACCTCTGCCGCGATTATTACTATGT
This sequence comes from Pseudophryne corroboree, assembly GCF_028390025.1. Taxonomy (NCBI): domain Eukaryota; kingdom Metazoa; phylum Chordata; class Amphibia; order Anura; family Myobatrachidae; genus Pseudophryne; species Pseudophryne corroboree. Next base: position 179,962,798 of record NC_086454.1, on the reverse strand, counting down.
TGGTCTCTTTTAGTCTGATTTGGGAGCTTCCACTGTGGGCAGCCGGTCTCTAGGTTGACCACACTTAGGTCGACATGGTTACTAGGTTGACATGACAAAAGGTCAACATGAGTTTTTCACAGGTTTCTTTCATTTTTTTTTTTTTTTTTCTACTTTTTCATACTTTACGATCCATGTGGACTATAATTGGGAACGGTAACTTGTGCCAAAGTGGACACGGTGCACTAATTGGGGTTCCCGGTCACTCTACGAAGAAAATGACACAATTTAAAAAAAACAACAACTCATGTTGACCTTATGTCATGTCTACCCAACGCTGGTGTCGACCTATTTTAGGTGTCGACTTACTGTCGACAAATAGTGGTTGACCTAAGTATGGTCGACCCTATGAACCACACCCCCACTGTGAGACATTAGTTTGCACTTTTCCTTAACAAGTATATAAAAAACATTGCATGAATACTTAAGCCCCCCCGGCTGCTTGGTTACTCAGATGTGCGGTGATCATGCAGGTGATCTGATGCTGAGTTCTCAGACACAGCGGCAGATCACAGAATCCTGCAGTGTGGGTCTTTCAACTCTCCTCCTGCGGCTGTGGCATATTTTAGCACAGCAGAACTAACTGCACCCATCTCTGAAACAGGCCCCATGTAATTTGGTAGTGCCATAAAAGAATTCCCTTCCACTTTATTTAACTGGTTAGTGATGCTATGCCCTGTGGTTTTAAAGACCCTAACTACTAAGTTATGTAATGGGCTGCAGTTTTAAAGGTATCTTTTCCAGTTTTAAAGGTATCCTTACGGCCTATTTCTCTAACATCCTAGTGGATGCTGGGGACTCGTAAGAACCATGGGGAATAGACGGGCTCCGCAGGAGACTGGGCACTCTAAAGAAAGATTTAGTACTACCTGGTGTGCACTGGCTCCTCCCTCTATGCCCCTTCTCCAGACCTCAGTTAGAATCTGTGCCCGGCCAGAGCTGGGTGCTTTTAGTAGGCTCTCCTGAGCTTGCTAAGAAGAAAGTATTTTTGTTTAGGTTTTTTATTTTCAGAGAGCTTCTGCTGGCAACAGACTCTCTGCTATGTGGGACTGAGGGGAGAGAAGCAAACCTATTAACTGCGGCTAGGTTGCGCTTCTTAGGCTACTGGACACCATTAGCTCCAGAGGGATCGAACACAGGTACCTAACCTTGATCGTCCCTTCCCGGAGCCGCGCCGCCGTCCCCCTCGCAGAGCCAGAAGTACAGAAGCATGAAGACATTGAAATCGGCGGCAGAAGACTCCTATCTTCACTTAAGGTAGCGCACAGCACTGCAGCTGTGCGCCATTGCTCCCGCAGCACACCCACACACTCCGGTCACTGTAGGGTGCAGGGCGCAGGGGGGGGGGGGGGGCGCCCTGGGCAGCAATTAAGGTACCTTTTGGCAAAATATTGCATATATCCAGTCAGGCACTGGATATATGTTCGAGCCCCTGCCATTTTTTACACATACAAGCGGGACAGAAGCCCGCTGCTGAGGGGCGGGGCCTTCTTCCTCAGCACACCAGCGCCATTTTCTCTTCACAGCTCCGCTGGAAAGACGCTCCCCAGGCTCTCCCCTGCAGTATCCAGGTACAAGAAGGGTAAAAAAGAGAGGGGGGGCACATAAATTTAGGCGCAAAACGATCACAAACAGCAGCTACGGGGTAATCACTAAGTTACTGTGTAATCCCTGGGTTATATATATAGCGCTGGGGTGTGTGCTGGCATACTCTCTCTCTGTCTCCCCAAAAGCCTTAGTGGGGTCCTGTCCTCAGTCAGAGCATTCCCTGTGTGTGTGCGGTGTGTCGGTACGTTAGTGTCGACATGTTTGATGAGGAAGGATATGTGGAGGGCAGAACAAGTGCAGATGAATGAGGTGTCGCCGACGACGGTGCCGACACCTGATTGGATGGATATGTGGAAGGTGTTAAATGATAATGTAAGCTCCTTGCATAACAGGTTGGATAAAGCTGTAGCCTTGGGACAGTCAGGGTCTCAACCCATGCCTGATCCTACAATGCAGAGGCCGTCAGGGTCTCACAAGCGCCCACTATCCCAGATGGTTGACCCCGATGCCGACACGGAGTCTGACTCCAGTGTCGATGACGATGATGCAAAATTACAGCCTAAAATGACTAAAGCCATCCGCTACATGATTATAGCAATGAAGGATATATAGCACATATCAGAGGGAAACCCTGTCCCTGACAAGAGGGTTTATATGTATGGGGAGAAAAAGCCAGAAGTTCACATGAATTAAATGAATTATGTGAAAAAGCGTGGGATTCTCCTGATAGGAAGGTATTAATTTCCAAGAGATTACTGATGGCGTATCCTTTCCTGCCAACGGACAGGTTACGCTGGGAATCCTCCCCTAGGGTAGACAAGGCGTTGACACGCTTATCCAAGAGGGTGGCCCTGCCGTCTCAGGATACGGCCGCCCTAAAGGATCCTGCGGATAGAAAGCAGGAAGCTATCCTGAAGTCAGGGTTCCGGTATGAATGGTCGACCATGTTATGGTCGACAGTCATTAGGTCGACCACTATTGGTCGACATTGACATGGTCGACATGGACACATGGTCGACACATGAAAATGGTCAACACATGAAGGGTCGACATATGAAAAGGTCGACATGAGTTTTTTAACTTTTTTTGGTGTCGTTTTTTGCGTAAAGTGACTGGGAACCCCAATTAGTGCACCGCGTTCGCTCGCCATGCTTCGGGCATGGTGCCTTCGCTCCGCTACCGCTTCGCTCGGCACACTTTACCGTTCCAATCGTAGTCCATGTGGATCGTAAAGTATGGAAAAGTTCCCCAAAAGAAAAAAAAGTTAAAAAAACTCATGTCGACCTTTCACTTGTCGGCCATTTTAATGTGTCGACCATGTGTCCATGTCGACCATGTCAATGTCGACCTAATGACTGTTGACCATAACATGGTCGACCATGTGAACGGATACCACTCTACTGAGGCCAGCAATTGCTTCGGCCTGGATGTGTAGTGCTGTAGCAGCATGGACTGATAATCTCTCGGAGGAGATAGATACCCTGGACAGGGAGACTGTTCTACTGACCCTGGCACATATCAAGGACGCTGTCCTATATATACGAGATGCCCAGAGGGACATTTGCCTGCTAGGCTCTAGAGTAGGGGTGGGCAAAATACGGCCCGCGGGCCGGATGCGGCCCGCAAACCGATCCTGCCCGGCCCACTGCCTCCCACCAGCGAGCAATGACAAGCGGCCCGACCGGCTGAGCTGCTTGTCATTGCTCTGCACTGCAGTACCGCCAAGCTGCCAGCGGCGCCTCTCTCCCCTGCTGCTGCTGCTGCTGCGTTGTAGCAGCCTCCTCCAGAGTCCCCAGTGACAACGGCTGTGTTCAGCCGAAAAGGGGGCGGGGCTACGTGCCGGTAAGGGGGCATTGCTACACGGGACCTCAGGGGGGGCGGAGCTACACGGGACAAGAGCCAGACTGCTACAGATCCATCCTTCCTGCCACTGCCAGCCAGATCAGTAAGTTAATAGGAAAAGTGAAAGAAAGTGTGTGTGTGTGTGATAGTGTGCATATATTTGTGTGTGCGGGCAGTGGCGTCAGACTGTTTTTAGGTTTGGGGGAGAGATATTTAGCTCTCGCTGTACCAACCCCTCCCGTGTTCTGTCACCATGTCACCCCCATGTTCTGCCACTGTCACCCCCCTCCCACCCCGTGTTCTGTCACTGTCACCCCCCCGTGTTCTGTCATCATGTCACCCCCATGTTCTGTCACTATGTCACCCCCCTACCCCGTGTTCTGTCACTGTGTCACCCCCCCGTGTTCTGTCACTGTGTCACCCCCCCGTGTTCTGTCACTGTCACCCCCCCGTGTTCTGTCACTGTCACCCCCCGTGTTCTGTCACTGTGTCACCCCCCCCCGTGTTCTGTCACTGTGTCACCCCCCCCCGTGTTCTGTCACTGTGTCACCCCCCCCCCGTGTTCTGTCACTGTGTCACCCCCCCCCGTGTTCTGTCACTGTGTCACCCCCCCCCCGTGTTCTGTCACTGTGTCACCCCCCCCCGTGTTCTGTCACTGTGTCACCCCCCCCCGTGTTCTGTCACTGTGTCACCCCCCCCGTGTTCTGTCACTGTGTCACCCCCCCCCGTGTTCTGTCACTGTGTCACCCCCCCCCGTGTTCTGTCACTGTGTCACCCCCCCCCGTGTTCTGTCACTGTGTCACCCCCCCCCCGTGTTCTGTCACTGTGTCACCCCCCCCCCGTGTTCTGTCACTGTCACCCCCCCCCCCGTGTTCTGTCACTGTGTCACCCCCCCCCGTGTTCTGTCACTGTCACCCCCCCCCCGTGTTCTGTCACTGTGTCACCCCCCCCCGTGTTCTGTCACTGTGTCACCCCCCCCGTGTTCTGTCACTGTGTCACCCCCCCCCCCCGTGTTCTGTCACTGTCACCCCCCCCCCCCGTGTTCTGTCACTGTGTCACCCCCCCCGTGTTCTGTCACTGTCACCCCCCCCCCGTGTTCTGTCACTGTCACCCCCCCCCCCCCGTGTTCTGTCACTGTGTCACCCCCCCGTGTTCTGTCACTGTGTCACCCCCCCGTGTTCTGTCACTGTGTCACCCCCCCCCCCGTGTTCTGTCACTGTGTCACCCCCCCCCCCGTGTTCTGTCACTGTGTCACCCCCCCCCCCGTGTTCTGTCACTGTGTCACCCCCCCCCGTGTTCTGTCACTGTGTCACCCCCCCCCCCGTGTTCTGTCACTGTGTCACCCCCCCCCCGTGTTCTGTCACTGTGTCACCCCCCCCCGTGTTCTGTCACTGTGTCACCCCCCCCCGTGTTCTGTCACTGTGTCACCCCCCCCCCCGTGTTCTGTCACTGTGTCACCCCCCCCGTGTTCTGTCACTGTCACCCCCCCCCCCGTGTTCTGTCACTGTGTCACCCCCCCCCCCCGTGTTCTGTCACTGTGTCACCCCCCCCCCCGTGTTCTGTCACTGTCACCCCCCCCCCCCCGTGTTCTGTCACTGTGTCACCCCCCCCCCGTGTTCTGTCACTGTGTCACCCCCCCCCCCCCGTGTTCTGTCACTGTCACCCCCCCCCCCCGTGTTCTGTCACTGTCACCCCCCCCCCCGTGTTCTGTCACTGTCACCCCCCCCGTGTTCTGTCACTGTGTCACCCCCCCCCGTGTTCTGTCACTGTGTCACCCCCCCCCCGTGTTCTGTCACTGTGTCACCCCCCCCCCGTGTTCTGTCACTGTCACCCCCCCCCCGTGTTCTGTCACTGTCACCCCCCCCCGTGTTCTGTCACTGTGTCACCCCCCCCCCCGTGTTCTGTCACTGTCACCCCCCCCCCCGTGTTCTGTCACTGTCACCCCCCCCCCGTGTTCTGTCACTGTCACCCCCCCCCCGTGTTCTGTCACTGTCACCCCCCCCCCGTGTTCTGTCACTGTCACCCCCCCCCGTGTTCTGTCACTGTGTCACCCCCCCCCCCCGTCTTCTGTCACTGTGTCACCCCCCCCGTCTTCTGTCACTGTGCCACCCCCCCCGTGTTCTGTCATTGTCACCCCCCCCCGTGTTCTGTCACTGTGTCACCCCCCCCCCCGTCTTCTGTCACCCCCCCCTCCCCGTGTTCGGTCACCGTGTCACCCTTACCGTGTTCTGTCACCGTGTCACACACCCGTGTTCTGTCACTGTCACCCCCCCCATGTTCTGTCACTGTGTCACACCCCCAGTGTTCTGTCACCCCCACCGTGTTCTGTCACCGTGTCACCCCCACCGTGTTCTGTCACCGTGTCACACCTTTCCCCAGGGGCCATAACACACTGGATAATTTGCTTGCTGCACAATAATTATCCTAAATAAAATGTTAATGTGTAAAAAGGCTCTCTACCTGCCGTAATGTGTGTAAAAGGGGCTCTACCTGGTGTAATGTGTGTAAGTGGCGCTGTGTGGCGCAATTTGAATAATGGAGACTATTGTGCAGCCTAATATGAATCTGTATTATTTTTTGCCCACACCCCTTCCACATGAAGCCACGTCCCTATATTTTTGGCAAGTGGGGCGAGCTGCTATTTTGTATGTGGCCCTCGGATACTGACAGGAAATGTCAAGTGGCCCCTCAGCTGAAATAATTGCCCACCCCTGCTCTAGAGTAAACGCAATGTCCATTTCTGCCAGAAGGGTCTTATGGACTCGGCAATGGACAGGGGATCTTGACTCTAAAAAATACATGGAGGTTTTGCCTTATAAGGGTGAGGAATTATTTGGGGACGGTCTCTCGGACTTCGTTTCCACTGCTACGGCAGGGAAGTCAAATTTCTTGCCTTATGTTCCCCCACAGCCGAAGAAAGCACCGTATTACCAGATGCAGTCCTTTCGTTCGCAAAAGAGCAAGAAAGTCAGAGGGGCATCCTTTCTTGCCAGAGGCAGGGGTAGAGGAAAAAAGCTGCGCCATGCAGCTAGTTCCCAGGAACAAAAGTCCTCCCTGGCTTCCACTAAGTCCACCGCATGACGCTGGGGCTCCACAGGCGGAGCCAGGAGCGGTGGGGGCGCGTCTCCGAAATTTCAGCCACCAGTGGGTTCGCTCACAGGTGGATCCTTGGGCTATACAAATTGTGTCTCAGGGATACAAGCTGGAATTCGAAGTGACGCCCCCTCACCATTACCTAAAATCGGCCTTGCCAGCTTCCCCCATGGAAAGGGAGGTGGTGCTAGCGGCAATTCACAAGCTATACTTCCAGCAGGTGGTAGTAAAAGTTCCCCTCCTTCAACAGGGAAGGGGTTACTAATCCACTATGTTTGTGGTACCGAAACCGGACGGTTCGGTCAGACCCATCTTGAATTTAAAATCCCTGAACATTTATCTGAAGTAATTCAAGTTCAAAATGGAATCGCTCAGAGCGGTCATTGCAAGCCTGGAAGAGGGAGATTTCATGGTGTCTATGGACATCAAGGATGCTTACTTGCATGTCCCCATTTATCCGCCTCATCAAGAGTACCTCAGGTTTGTGGTACAGGACTGTCATTACCAATTCCAGACGCTGCCGTTTGGCCTGTCCACGGCACCGAGAATATTTACCAAGGTGATGGCGGAGATGATGGTGCTCCTTCGGAAGCAAGGAGTTACAATTATCCCATACTTGGACGATCTCCTCATAAAGGCGAGGTCCAGGGAGCAGTTACTGATCAGCGTAGCACACTCTCAGGAAGTGTTGCGGCAGCACGGCTGGATTCTGAATATTCCAAAGTCGCAGCTGATCACTACGAAGCGTCTGCCCTTCCTGGGCATGATTCTGGATACAGACCAGAAGAAAGTATTTCTCCCGGAGGAGAAGGCTCAGGAGCTCGTGACTCTGGTCAGGGACCTCCTGAAACAAAAACAGGTGTCGGTGCATCACTGCACGCGAGTCCTGGGAAAGATAGTGGCGTCATACGAAGCCATTCCCTTCGGCAGGTTCCATGCCAGGATCTTTCAGTGGGATCTGTTAGACAAGTGGTCCGGATCGCATCTTCAGATGCATCGGCTGATCACCCTGTCCCCCAGGGCCAGGGTGTCTCTTCTGTGGTGGCTGCAGAGTGCTCACCTCCTCGAGAGCCGCAGGTTCGGCATACAGGACTGGGTCCTGGTGACCACGGATGCAAGCCTCCGAGGATGGGGGGCAGTCACTCGGGGAAGAAACTTCCAAGGGCTGTGGTCAAGTCAGGAGACTTGTCTGCACATAAATATCCTAGAACTAAGGGCCATATACAACGCCCTAAGCCAAGCGGAGCCTCTGCTTCGAGACCAACCAGTACTGATTCAGTCAGACAACATCACTGCAGTGGCCCATGTCAACCGACAGGGCGGCACAAGGAGCAGGGTGGCGATGGCAGAAGCCACCAGGATTCTTCGTTGGGCGGAAAATCATGTGCAAGCACTGTCAGCAGTGTTCATTCCGGGGGTCGACAACTGGGAAGCAGACTTCCTCAGCAGACACGACCTCCACCCGGGAGAGTGGTGACTTCATCAAGAAGTCTTCACGCTGCTTGCAAATCGATGGGAACTCCCAGGTGGACATGATGGCGTCACGCCTCAACAAAAAGCTAAACAGGTATTGCGCCAGGTCAAGGGACCCTCAGGCGATAGCTGTGGACGCACTAGTAACACCATGGGTGTTCCAGTCGGTCTATGTGTTTCCTCCTCTTCCTCTCATACCAAAGGTGCTGAGAATTGTAAGAAAAAGAGGAGTGAGAACAATATTCATTGCTCCGGATTGGCCAAGAAGGACTTGGTACCCGGAACTGCAAGAAATGCTCTCAGAGGACCCATGGCCTCTGCCTCTCAGACAGGATCTATTACAACAAGGGCCCTGTCTGTTCCAAGACTTACCGCGGCTGCGTCTGACGGCATGGCGGTTGAACGCCGGATCCTAGCGGAAAAGGGCATTCTGGATGAAGTTATTCCTACGCTGATAAAGGCTAGGAAAGACGTGACAGCAAAACATTATCACCGTATATGGCGAAAATATGTTGCTTGGTGTGAGGCCATGAAGGCCCCTACAGAGGAATTCCAGCTGGGTCGATTCCTGCACTTCCTACATTCGGGAGTGACTATGGGCCTAAAGTTAGGATCCATAAAGGTCCAGATTTCGTCCCTATCCATTTTCTTTCAAAAGGAACTGGCTTCACTGCCTTAGGTTCAGACCTTTGTTAAGGGAGTGCTGCATATTCAGCCCCCTTTTGTGCCACCAGTGGCACCTTGGGATCTTAACGTGGTGTTGGGGTTCCTGAAATCCCACTGGTTTGAGCCACTTAAGACCGTGGAGTTAAAGTATCTCACATGGAAAGTGGTCATGCTGTTGGCCTTAGCGTCCGCCAGGCGTGTGTCAGAATTGGCGGCCTTGTCATGTAAAAGCCCCTATCTGGTTTTTCATATGGACAGGGCAGAATTGCGGACTCGTCCGCAATTTCTACCAAAGGTTGTGTCTTCGTTTCATTTGAACAAACCTATTGTGGTACCTGCGGCTACTCGTGACTTGGAGGATTCCAAGTTGCTGGACGTGGTCCGGGCTTTGAAGATTTATGTTAACAGAACGGCTGGAGTCAGGAAGACTGACTTGCTGTTTATCCTGTATGCATCCAACAAGCTGGGTGCGCCTGCTTCAAAGCAAACTATTGCGCGCTGGATCTGTAACACGATTCAGCAGGCTCATTCTGCGGCGGGATTGCCGCATCCGAAATCAGTGAAAGCCCATTCCACAAGGAAGGTGGGCTCTTCTTGGGCGGCTGCCCGAGGGGTCTCGGCATTACAGCTTTGCCGAGCTGCTACTTGGTCGGGTTCAAACACTTTTGCAAAATTCTACAAGTTTGATACCCTGGCTGAGGAGGACCTTGTGTTTGCCCATTCGGTGCTGCAGAGTCATCCGCACTCTCCCGTCCGTTTGGAGGCTTTGGTATAATCTAGAGATGAGCGGGTTCGGTTTCTCTGAAACCGAACCCGCACGAACTTCATGTTTTTTTTACGGGTCCGAGCAGACTCGGATCCTCCCGCCTTGCTCGGTTAACCCGAGCGCGCCCTAACGTCATCATGACGCTGTCGGATTCTCGCGAGACTCGGATTCTATATAAGGAGCCGCGCGTCGCCGCCATTTTCACACGTGCATTGAGATTGATAGGGAGAGGACGTGGCTGGCGTCCTCTCCATTAGAAATTAGATTAGAAGAGAGAGAGAGATTGTGCAGAGTCAGACAGAGTTTACCACAGTGACCAGTGCAGTTGTTGTTAGTTAACTTTTATTTATTTTAATATAATATATCCGTTCTCTGCTATATCCGTTCTCTGCCTGAAAAAAAACGATACACAGCAGCAGCCAGTCACACAGTGTGACTCAGTCTGTGTGCACTCAGCTCAGCCCAGTGTGCTGCACATCAATGTATAAAAGGCAAAGCTTATAATAATTGTGGGGGAGACTGGGGAGCACTGCAGGTTGTTATAGCAGGAGCCCCCAGGAGTACATAATATTATATTAATTTAAAATTAAACAGTGCACACTTTTGCTGCAGGAGTGCCACTGCCAGTGTGACTAGTGGTGACCAGTGCCTGACCACCAGTATAGTAGTATATTGTTGTATGTATTGTATACTATCTCTTTATCAACCAGTCTATATTAGCAGCAGACACAGTACAGTGCGGTAGTTCACGGCTGTGGCTACCTCTGTGTCGGCAGTCGGAACTCGGCAGGCAGTCCGTCCATCCATAATTGTATTACAATATATACCATCTAACCGTGGTATTTTTTTTTCTTTCTTTATACCGTCGTCATAGTGTCATACTAGTTGTTACGAGTATACTACTATCTCTTTATCAACCAGTGTACAGTGCGGTAGTTCACGGCTGTGGCTACCTCTGTGTCGGCAGTCGGCAGGCAGTCCGTCCATCCATAATTGTATTATTATTATAATATATACCACCTAACCGTGGTTTTTTTTTCATTCTTTATACCGTCATAGTGTCATACTAGTTGTTACGAGTATACTACTATCTCTTTATCAACCAGTGTACAGTGCGGTAGTTCACGGCTGTGGCTACCTCTGTGTCGGCAGTCGGCAGGCAGTCCGTCCATCCATAATTGTATTATTATTATAATATATACCACCTAACCGTGGTTTTTTTTTCATTCTTTATACCGTCGTCATAGTGTCATACTAGTTGTTACGAGTATACTACTATCTCTTTATCAACCAGTGTACAGTGCGGTAGTTCACGGCTGTGGCTACCTCTGTGTCGGCAGTCGGCAGGCAGTCCGTCCATCCATAATTGTATTATTATTATAATATATACCACCTAACCGTGGTTTTTTTTTCATTCTTTATACCGTCGTCATAGTGTCATACTAGTTGTTACGAGTATACTACTATCTCTTTATCAACCAGTGTACAGTGCGGTAGTTCACGGCTGTGGCTACCTCTGTGTCGGCAGTCGGCAGGCAGTCCGTCCATCCATAATTGTATTATTATTATAATATATACCACCTAACTGTGGTATTTTTTTTTCTTTCTTTATACCGTCGTCATAGTGTCATACTAGTTGTTACGAGTATACTACTATCTCTTTATCAACCAGTGTACAGTGCGGTAGTTCACGGCTGTGGCTACCTCTGTGTCGGCAGTCGGCAGGCAGTCCGTCCATCCATAATTGTATTATTATTATAATATATACCACCTAACTGTGGTATTTTTTTTTCTTTCTTTATACCGTCGTCATAGTGTCATACTAGTTGTTACGAGTATACTACTATCTCTTTATCAACCAGTGTACAGTGCGGTAGTTCACGGCTGTGGCTACCTCTGTGTCGGCAGTCGGCAGGCAGTCCGTCCATCCATAATTGTATTATTATTATAATATATACCACCTAACCGTGGTTTTTTTTTTCATTCTTTATACCGTCGTCATAGTGTCATACTAGTTGTTACGAGTATACTACTATCTCTTTATCAACCAGTGTACAGTGCGGTAGTTCACGGCTGTGGCTACCTCTGTGTCGGCAGTCGGCAGGCAGTCCGTCCATCCATAATTGTATTATTATTATAATATATACCACCTAACTGTGGTATTTTTTTTTCTTTCTTTATACCGTCGTCATAGTGTCATACTAGTTGTTACGAGTATACTACTATCTCTTTATCAACCAGTGTACAGTGCGGTAGTTCACGGCTGTGGCTACCTCTGTGTCGGCAGTCGGCAGGCAGTCCGTCCATCCATAATTGTATTATTATTATAATATATACCACCTAACCGTGGTATTTTTTTTCATTCTTTATACCGTCATAGTGTCATACTAGTTGTTACGAGTATACTACTATCTCTTTATCAACCAGTGTACAGTGCGGTAGTTCACGGCTGTGGCTACCTCTGTGTCGGCAGTCGGCAGGCAGTCCGTCCATCCATAATTGTATTATTATTATAATATATACCACCTAACTGTGGTATTTTTTTTTCTTTCTTTATACCGTCGTCATAGTGTCATACTAGTTGTTACGAGTATACTACTATCTCTTTATCAACCAGTGTACAGTGCGGTAGTTCACGGCTGTGGCTACCTCTGTGTCGGCACTCGGCAGGCAGTCCGTCCATCCATAATTGTATTATTATTATAATATATACCACCTAACCGTGGTTTTTTTTTTCATTCTTTATACCGTCGTCATAGTGTCATACTAGTTGTTACGAGTATACTACTATCTCTTTATCAACCAGTGTACAGTGCGGTAGTTCACGGCTGTGGCTACCTCTGTGTCGGCAGTCGGCAGGCAGTCCGTCCATCCATAATTGTATTATTATTATAATATATACCACCTAACCGTGGTTTTTTTATACCACCTAACCGTGGCAGTCCGTCCATAATTGTATACTAGTATCCAATCCATCCATCTCCATTGTTTACCTGAGGTGCCTTTTAGTTCTGCCTATAAAATATGGAGAACAAAAAAGTTGAGGTTCCAAAATTAGGGAAAGATCAAGATCCACTTCCACCTCGTGCTGAAGCTGCTGCCACTAGTCATGGCCGAGACGATGAAATGCCAGCAACGTCGTCTGCCAAGGCCGATGCCCAATGTCATAGTACAGAGCATGTCAAATCCAAAACACCAAATATCAGAAAAAAAAAGGACTCCAAAACCTAAAATAAAATTGTCGGAGGAGAAGCGTAAACTTGCCAATATGCCATTTACCACACGGAGTGGCAAGGAACGGCTGAGGCCCTGGCCTATGTTCATGGCTAGTGGTTCAGCTTCACATGAGGATGGAAGCACTCAGCCTCTCGCTAGAAAACTGAAAAGACTCAAGCTGGCAAAAGCACCGCAAAGAACTGTGCGTTCTTTGAAATCCCAAATCCACAAGGAGAGTCCAATTGTGTCGTTTGCGATGCCTGACCTTCCCAACACTGGACGTGAAGAGCATGCGCCTTCCACTATTTGCATGCCCCCTGCAAGTGCTGGAAGGAGCACCCGCAGTCCAGTTCCTGATAGTCAGATTGAAGATGTCAGTGTTGAAGTACACCAGGATGAGGAGGATATGGGTGTTGCTGGCGCTGGGGAGGAAATTGACCAGGAGGATTCTGATGGTGAGGTGGTTTGTTTAAGTCAGGCACCCGGGGAGACACCTGTTGTCCGTGGGAGGAATATGGCCGTTGACATGCCAGGTGAAAATACCAAAAAAATCAGCTCTTCGGTGTGGAGGTATTTCACCAGAAATGCGGACAACAGGTGTCAAGCCGTGTGTTCCCTTTGTCAAGCTGTAATAAGTAGGGGTAAGGACGTTAACCACCTCGGAACATCCTCCCTTATACGTCACCTGCAGCGCATTCATAATAAGTCAGTGACAAGTTCAAAAACTTTGGGTGACAGCGGAAGCAGTCCACTGACCAGTAAATCCCTTCCTCTTGTAACCAAGCTCACGCAAACCACCCCACCAACTCCCTCAGTGTCAATTTCCTCCTTCCCCAGGAATGCCAATAGTCCTGCAGGCCATGTCACTGGCAAGTCTGACGAGTCCTCTCCTGCCTGTGATTCCTCCGATGCATCCTTGCGTGTAACGCCTACTGCTGCTGGCGCTGCTGTTGTTGCCGCTGGGAGTCGATGGTCATCCCAGAGGGGAAGTCGTAAGCCCACTTGTACTACTTCCAGTAAGCAATTGACTGTTCAACAGTCCTTTGCGAGGAAGATGAAATATCACAGCAGTCATCCTACTGCAAAGCGGATAACTGAGTCCTTGACAACTATGTTGGTGTTAGACGTGCGTCCGGTATCCGCCGTTAGTTCACAGGGAACTAGACAATTTATTGAGGCAGTGTGCCCCCGTTACCAAATACCATCTAGGTTCCACTTCTCTAGGCAGGCGATACCGAGAATGTACACGGACGTCGGAAAAAGACTCACCAGTGTCCTAAAAAATGCAGTTGTACCCAATGTCCACTTAACCACGGACATGTGGACAAGTGGAGCAGGGCAGGGTCAGGACTATATGACTGTGACAGCCCACTGGGTAGATGTATGGACTCCCGCCGCAAGAACAGCAGCGGCGGCACCAGTAGCAGCATCTCGCAAACGCCAACTCTTTCCTAGGCAGGCTACGCTTTGTATCACCGCTTTCCAGAATACGCACACAGCTGAAAACCTCTTACGGCAACTGAGGAAGATCATCGCGGAATGGCTTACCCCAATTGGACTCTCCTGTGGATTTGTGGCATCGGACAACGCCAGCAATATTGTGTGTGCATTAAATATGGGCAAATTCCAACACGTCCCATGTTTTGCACATACCTTGAATTTGGTGGTGCAGAATTTTTTAAAAAACGACAGGGGCGTGCAAGAGATGCTGTCGGTGGCCAGAAAAATTGCGGGACACTTTCGGCGTACAGGCACCACGTACAGAAGACTGGAGCACCACCAAAAACTACTGAACCTGCCCTGCCATCATCTGAAGCAAGAAGTGGTAACGAGGTGGAATTCAACCCTCTATATGCTTCAGAGGTTGGAGGAGCAGCAAAAGGCCATTCAAGCCTATACAATTGAGCACGATATAGGAGATGGAATGCACCTGTCTCAAGTGCAGTGGAGAATGATTTCAACGTTGTGCAAGGTTCTGATGCACTTTGAACTTGCCACACGTGAAGTCAGTTCAGACACTGCCAGCCTGAGTCAGGTCATTCCCCTCATCAGGCTTTTGCAGAAGAAGCTGGAGGCATTGAAGAAGGAGCTAACACGGAGCGATTCCGCTAGGCATGTGGGACTTGTGGATGCAGCCCTTAATTCGCTTAACAAGGATTCACGGGTGGTCAATCTGTTGAAATCAGAGCACTACATTTTGGCCACCGTGCTCGATCCTAGATTTAAAGCCTACCTTGGATCTCTCTTTCCGGCAGACACAGGTCTGCTGGGGTTGAAAGACCTGCTGGTGACAAAATTGTCAAGTCAAGCGGAACGCGACCTGTCAACATCTCCTCCTTCACATTCTCCCGCAACTGGGGGTGCGAGGAAAAGGCTCAGAATTCCGAGCCCACCCGCTGGCGGTGATGCAGGGCAGTCTGGAGCGACTGCTGATGCTGACATCTGGTCCGGACTGAAGGACCTGACAACGATTACGGACATGTCGTCTACTGTCACTGCATATGATTCTCTCAACATTGATAGAATGGTGGAGGATTATATGAGTGACCGCATCCAAGTAGGCACGTCACACAGTCCGTACTTATACTGGCAGGAAAAAGAGGCAATTTGGAGGCCCTTGCACAAACTGGCTTTATTCTACCTAAGTTGCCCTCCCACAAGTGTGTACTCCGAAAGAGTGTTTAGTGCCGCCGCTCACCTTGTCAGCAATCGGCGTACGAGGTTACATCCAGAAAATGTGGAGAAGATGATGTTCATTAAAATGAATTATAATCAATTCCTCCGCGGAGACATTGACCAGCAGCAATTGCCTCCACAAAGTACACAGGGAGCTGAGATGGTGGATTCCAGTGGGGACGAATTGATAATCTGTGAGGAGGGGGATGTACACGGTGATATATCGGAGGGTGAAGATGAGGTGGACATCTTGCCTCTGTAGAGCCAGTTTGTGCAAGGAGAGATTAATTGCTTCTTTTTTGGGGGGGGTCCAAACCAACCCGTCATATCAGTCACAGTCGTGTGGCAGACCCTGTCACTGAAATGATGGGTTGGTTAAAGTGTGCATGTCCTGTTTTGTTTATACAACATAAGAAGGGTGGGAGGGCCCAAGGATAATTCCATCTTGCACCTCTTTTTTCTTTTCTTTTTCTTTGCATCATGTGCTGATTGGGGAGGGTTTTTTGGAAGGGACATCCTGCGTGACACTGCAGTGCCACTCCTAGATGGGCCCGGTGTTTGTGTCGGCCACTAGGGTCGCTTATCTTTCTCACACAGTCAGCTACCTCATTGCGCCTCTTTTTTTCTTTGCGTCATGTGCTGTTTGGGGAGGGTTTTTTGGAAGGGACATCCTGCGTGACACTGCAGTGCCACTCCTAGATGGGCCCGGTGTTTGTGTCGGCCACTAGGGTCGCTTATCTTACTCACACAGCGACCTCGGTGCAAATTTTAGGACTAAAAATAATATTGTGAGGTGTGATGTGTTCAGAATAGGCTGAAAATGAGTGTAAATTATGTTTTTTGAGGTTAATAATACTTTGGGATCAAAATTACCCCCAAATTCTATGATTTAAGCTGTTTTTTAGGGTTTTTTTGAAAAAAACACCCGAATCCAAAACACACCCGAATCCGACAAAAAAAATTCGGTGAGGTTTTGCCAAAACGCGGTCGAACCCAAAACACGGCCGCGGAACCGAACCCAAAACCAAAACACAAAACCCGAAAAATTTCAGGCGCTCATCTCTAGAATCCCCATGGTCCTTACGGAGTCCCCAGCATCCACTAGGACG
Source organism: Pseudophryne corroboree (assembly GCF_028390025.1). Taxonomy (NCBI): domain Eukaryota; kingdom Metazoa; phylum Chordata; class Amphibia; order Anura; family Myobatrachidae; genus Pseudophryne; species Pseudophryne corroboree. The sequence continues at coordinate 179,946,370 of NC_086454.1, read as the reverse complement.
TTAGAGGAAATAGATTTACCGGGGAGTAAAATCTTATTTCTCGTAGTCCGTAGTGGATGCTGGGCGCCCGTCCCAGGTGCGGACTTTTTCTGCAATACGTGTATATAGTTATTGCTTAATAAAGGGTTATGTTATATTGGCATCATTTGGTTGATGCTATGTTGTTTGTTCATACTGTTAACTGGGTATGTTATCACGAGTTATACGGTGTGATTGGTGTGGCTGGTATGAGTCTTACCCTGGATTCCAAAATCCTTTCCTTGTAATGTCAGCTCTTCCGGGCACAGTTTCCTTAACTGAGGTCTGGAGGAGGGGCATAGAGGGAGGAGCCAGTGCACACCAGGTAGTACTAAATCTTTCTTTAGAGTGCCCAGTCTCCTGCGGAGCCCGTCTATTCCCCATGGTCCTTACGGAGTCCCCAGCATCCACTACGGACTACGAGAAATAGATTTACCGGTGAGTAAAATCTTATTTTTTCCTTTTATCCCTCTGCTGTCTGATGGACTAGAGCCCGGTGCTGGAACTCTTCCTGGCACGTCTGCCTGTGGGTACGTGAACCATGGATAAGCATGCTTGCCACCCTAATGATAGGAACTGGGTACTTTAAAGTGCTTGCTGTTTTTGAAAATAAAACATAGGCACATTCTGTAAAAATTAAGCTTATTTCTCTATCGTCCTAAGTGGATGCTGGGGTTCCTGAAAGGACCATGGGGAACAGCGGCTCCGCAGGAGACAGGGCACAAAAGTAAAGCTTTTACAGGTCAGGTGGTGTGTACTGGCTCCTCCCCCTATGACCCTCCTCCAGACTCCAGTTAGATTTTTGTGCCCGGCCGAGAAGGGTGCAATTCTAGGTGGCTCTCATAAAGAGCTGCTTAGAGAGTTTAGCTTAGGTTTTTTATTTTACAGTGATTCCTGCTGGCAACAGGATCACTGCAACGAGGGACAGAGGGGAGAAGAAGTGAACTCACCTGCGTGCAGGATGGATTGGCTTCTTGGCTACTGGACATGAAGCTCCAGAGGGACGATCACAGGTACAGCCTGGATGGTCACCGGAGCCACGCCGCCGGCCCCCTCACAGATGCTGAAGCAAGAAGAGGTCCAGAATCGGCGGCTGAAGACTCCTGCAGTCTTCTTAAGGTAGCGCACAGCACTGCAGCTGTGCGCCATTTTCCTCTCAGCACACTTCACACGGCAGTCACTGAGGGTGCAGGGCGCTGGGGGGGGGCGCCCTGGGAGGCAAAATGAAAACCTTTAAAAAGGCTAAAAATACCTCACATATAGCCCCAGAGGCTATATGGAGATATTTACCCCCTGCCTAAATGTACTAAATAGCGGGAGACGAGCCCGCCGAAAAAGGGGCGGGGCCTATCTCCTCAGCACACGGCGCCATTTTCTGTCACAGCTCCGCTGGTCAGGAAGGCTCCCAGGTCTCTCCCCTGCACTGCACTACAGAAACAGGGTATAACAGAGAGGGGGGGCAGAATAAATGGCAATATATTAATATAAAAGCAGCTATAAGGGAGCACTTAATCATAAGGCTATCCCTGTCATATATAGCGCTTTTTGGTGTGTGCTGGCAGACTCTCCCTCTGTCTCCCCAAAGGGCTAGTGGGTCCTGTCTTCGTATAGAGCATTCCCTGTGTGTCTGCTGTGTGTCGGTACGTGTGTGTCGACATGTATGAGGACGTTATTGGTGTGGAGGCGGAGCAATTGCCAAATATGAGGATGTCACCTCCTAGGGGGTCGACACCAGAATGGATGCCTTTATTTGTGGAATTACGGGATAGCGTCAACTCGCATAAGCAGTCGTTTGCCGACATGAGGCGGCCGGACACTCAATTAGTGTCTGTCCAGGCGCCTCAAACACCGTCAGGGGCTGTAAAACGTCCCTTGCCTCAGTCGGTCGACACAGACCCAGACACAGGCACTGATTCCGGTGGTGAAGGTGACGAATCAACCGTATTTTCCAGTAGGGCCACACGTTATATGATTTTGGCAATAAAGGAGATGTTACATTTAGCTGATACTACAGGTACCACTAAACAGGGTATTATGTGGGGTGTGAAAAAACTACCAGTAGTTTTTACCGAATCAGAAGAATTAAATGACGTGTGTGATGAAGCGTGGGGTGCCCGATAAAAAACTGCTAATTTCAAAGAAGTTATTGGCTTTATACCCTTTCCCGCCAGAGGTTAGGGAGCGCTGGGAAACACCTCCTAGGGTGGACAAAGCGCTAACACGCTTATCAAAACAAGTGGCGTTACCCTCTCCTGAGACGGACGCACTTAAAGATCCATCAGATAGGAGGATGGAAAATATCCAAAAAGGTATATACACACATGCAGGTGTTATACTACGACCAGCTATTGCGACTGCCTGGATGTGCAGTGCTGGGGTAGTTTGGTCAGAGTCCCTGATCGAAAATATTGATACCCTGGACAGGGACAATATTTTACTGTCGTTAGAACAAATAAAGGATGCATTTCTTTATATGCGTGATGCACAGAGAGATATCTGCACACTGGCATCACGGGTAAGTGCTATGTCCATTTCGGCCAGAAGAGCTTTATGGACACGACAGTGGACAGGCGATGCGTAGAGGAGTTATTTGAGGTCGGTCTATCGGATTTGGTGGCCACGGCTACGGCCGGGAAATCCACCTTTCTACCTCAAGTCACTCCCCAACAGAAAAAGGCACCGACCTTTCAACCGCAGCCCTTTCGTTCCTTTAAAAATAAGAGAGCAAAGGGCTATTCATATCTGCCACGAGGCAGAGGACGAGGGAAGAGACAGCAACAGGCAGCTCCTTCCCAGGAACAGAAGCCCTCCCCGGCTTCTACAAAAGCCTCAGCATGACGCTGGGGCTTCGCAAGCGGACTCGGGGGCGGTAGGCGGTCGTCTCAAAAATTACAGCGCGCAGTGGGCTCACTCGCAGGTAAATCCCTGGATCCTGCAGATAATATCTCAGGGGTACAGGTTGAAATTAGAGACAGAGCCACCTCGCCGTTTCCTGAAGTCTGCTTTACCAACGTCCCCCTCAGAAAGGGAGACGGTTTTGGAAGCCATTCACAAGCTGTATTCTCAGCAGGTGATAGTCAAGGTACCTCTTCTACAACAAGGGAAGGGGTATTATTCCACTCTATTTGTGGTACCGAAGCCGGATGGCTCGGTAAGGCCTATTCTAAATCTGAAGTCCTTGAACCTATACATAAAGAAGTTCAAGTTCAAGATGGAGTCACTCAGAGCAGTGATAGCGAACCTGGAAGAAGGGGACTTTATGGTATCCTTGGACATCAAGGATGCGTATCTCCACGTTCCAATTACCCCTCACACCAGGGGTACCTCAGGTTCGTTGTACAAAACTGTCACTATCAGTTTCAGACGCTGCCGTTTGGTTTGTCCACGGCACCTCGGGTCTTTACAAAGGTAATGGCCGAGATAATATTTCTTCTTCGAAGAAAAGGCGTATTAATTATCCCATACTTGGACGATCTCCTAATAAGGGCAAGGTCCAGAGAACAGCTAGAGATGGGTTTAGCACTATCTCAAGAGGTGCTAAAGCAGCACGGATGGATTCTGAATATTCCAAAATCCCAATTAATGCCGACAACTCGTCTGCTGTTCCTGGGGATGATTCTGGACACAGTTCAGAAAAAGGTTTTTCTTCCCGAAGAAAAAGCCAAGGAGTTATCTGACCTGGTCAGGAACTTCCTAAAACCAGGAAAGGTGTCTGTACATCAATGCACAAGAGTCCTGGGAAAAAATGGTAGCTTCTTACGAAGCAATCCCTTTCGGCAGATTCCATGCAAAGGGATCTGTTGGACAAATGGTCAGGGTCGCATCTTCAGATGCACCTGCGGAAAACCCTGTCGCCGAGGACAAGGGTATCCCTTCTGTGGTGGTTGCAGGAGGCTCATCTATTGGAGGGCCGCAGATTCGGCATGCAGGATTGGATCCTGGTGACCACGGATGCCAGCCTGAGAGGCTGGGGAGCAGTCACACAGAGAAGAAATTTCCAGGGAGTGTGGTCGAGCCTGAAAAAGTCTCTTCACATAAGCATTCTGGAACTAAGAGCAATCTACAATGCTCTAAGCCAGGCGGAACCTCTGCTTCAAGGAAGACCGGTGTTGATCCAGTCGGACAACATCACGGCAGTCGCCCATGTAAACAGACAGGGCGGCACAAGAAGCAGGAGGGCAATGGCAGAAGCTGCCAGGATCCTTCGCTGGGCGGAGAATCACGTGATAGCACTGTCAGCAGTATTCATCCCGGGCGTGGACAACTGGGAAGCAGACTTCCTCAGCAGACACGACCTTCACCCGGGAGAGTGGGGACTTCATCCAGAAGTTTTCCACATGCTATTAAACCGTTGGGTAAAACCAATGGTGGACATGATGGCGTCTCGCCTCAACAAAACACTGGACAGGTATTGCGCCAGGTCAAGAGATCCGCAGGCAATAGCTGTGGACGCGCTGGTAACACCTTGGGTGTACCAGTCGGTATATGTGTTTCCTCCTCTGCCTCTCATACCAAAGGTATTGAGGATTATACGGCAAAGAGGAGTAAGACTAGTGGCTCCGGATTGGCCAAGAAGGACTTGGTACCCGGAACTTCAAGAGATGGTCACGGACGATCCGTGGCCTCTACTTCTGAGAAGGGACCTGCTTCAGCAGGGTCCTTGTCTTTTTCAAGACTTACCGCGGCTGCGTTTGACGGCATGGCGTTGAATGCCAGATCCTAAAAGGAAAAGGCATTCCAGAAGAAGTCATTCCTACCTTGATAAAGGCAAGGAAGGAAGTCACCGCGAAGCATTATCGCCGTATTTGGCGAAAATATGTTGCGTGGTGCGAGCAGCGGAGTGCTCCGATGGAGGAATTTCAACTGGGTCGTTTTCCTACATTTCCTGCAATCAGGATTGTCTATGGGTCTCAAATTGGGATCTATTAAGGTTCAAATTTCGGCCCTATCAATATTCTTCCACAAAGAATTGGCCTCAGTCCCTGAGGTCTAGATTTTTATCAAAGGAGTACTGCATATACAGCCTCCTGTGGTGCCTAAGGTGGCACCGTGGGATCTAAATGTAGTTTTAGATTTCCTCAAATCCAATTGGTTTGAACCACTAAAGAATGTGGATTTGAAATATCTCACATGGAAAGTGACTATGTTACTGGCCCTGGCTTCGGCCGGGAGAGTATCTGAACTGGCGGCTTTGTCTTATAAAAGCCCTTATTTAATTTTCCATTCGACATAGGGCAGAGCTGCGGACGCGTCCGCATTTTCTCCCTAAGGTGGTATCAGCGTTTCACCTGAACCAGCCTATTGTAGTGCCTGCGGCTACAGACGACTTGAAGGACTCCAAGTTGTTGGACGTTGTCAGAGCCTTAAAAATATACATTTAAAGGACGGCTGGAGTCAGAAAATCTGACTCGCTGTTTATACTGTATGCACCCAACAAGTTGGGTGCACCTGCTTCTAAGCAGTCGATTGCTCGTTGGTTTTGTAACAAAATTCAACTTGTACATTCTGTGGCAGGCCTGCCACAGCCTAAATCTGTTAAGGCCCATTCCGCAAGGAAGGTGGGCTCATCTTGGGCGGCTGCCCGAGGGGTCTCGGCATTACAACTCTGCCGAGCAGCTACGTGGTCAGGGGAGAACACGTTTGTAAATTTTTACAAATTTGATACCCTGGCAAAGGAGGACCTGGAGTTCTCTCATTCGGTGCTGCAGAGTCATCCGCACTCTCCCGCCCGTTTGGGAGCTTTGGTATAATCCCCATGGTCCTTTCAGGAACCCCAGCATCCACTTAGGACGATAGAGAAAATAAGAATTTACTTACCGATAATTCTATTTCTCGGAGTCCGTAGTGGATGCTGGGCGCCCATCCCAAGTGCGGATTATCTGCAATACTTGTACATAGTTATTGTTAACTAATTCGGGTTATTGTTTAGGAAGCCATCTTTCAGAGGCTCCTCTGTTATCATACTGTTAACTGGGTTTAGATCACAAGTTGTACGGTGTGATTGGTGTGGCTGGTATGAGTCTTACCCGAGATTCAAAATCCTCCCTTATTGTGTACGCTCGTCCGGGCACAGTACCTAACTGGAGTCTGGAGGAGGGTCATAGGGGGAGGAGCCAGTACACACCACCTGACCTGTAAAAGCTTTACTTTTGTGCCCTGTCTCCTGCGGAGCCGCTGTTCCCCATGGTCCTTTCAGGAACCCCAGCATCCACTACGGACTCCGAGAAATAGAATTATCGGTAAGTAAATTCTTATTTTAAATAAGGCATTTCTTGGTATTCCATTCACCAATTACTTGCACAGTCAATTTAATATGAATACACATGGTTTTTAATCCAAGGGGAAAGCTTATGCTGGTTTTACACGGTCCTATAAAATGCCTGTCAGACTGGCATTTTATCTGACCCTGCCAATATCCGGGACATACAATGCAAGATATCTTATTATGTACATATTATGCTCCCATCAATAAACTTTTTCAGTGCAGTGATATTAACACCGAAATGGAAAATAAAAATCTCATGTGGAACAAAGTAGGAACATAAATCAATATAGAGACTTATTGGTAGCAAGTAATATGTTGTATGGGCACCCTGTGCCTGACAGATGGATTCAATTGTTGGTCCAATTGGGCGTGCATGGTGCGGAGGTCCATTTCTGCTCACCGGCAAGCATAAATGTGCGAAAAGTCTGGCTTTTTTCTTATCTCTATTTTAGTCCAGTTCAGTCACTTTATATGGCTAAATTCGGTGTTGTTGGGTGCCATAAGCATAAAAAACAATTGGCGCTCATCGCTGGAACAAACTTAGGAATTTAAACTAAAGTGGGAATTCAATTGTTTTCCACTCGGCTGCCATTAGATCAGGTATGTCCAAACTGCGGCCCTCCAGCTGTTGAGAAACTACACATCCCAGCATGCCCTGACATAGCTTTAGTATTCTCTGACAGCAAAACTGTGTCAGGGCATGCTGGGATATATAGTTTCAGAACAGCTGGAGGGCCGCAGTTTGGACATGCCTGCACTAGATGGTTCCCAACGGAGTAATGCAGTGTTGCTCCATTCGGGCGCGCTGAGCTGCTGGTAGACGCATCTCAGCTGCAGCCCCTAGAGCTGTCAAGCTGAAATGTGTGAAAAGTGACCCGTTTGGGCACCCAAACAGCACTTTTCATGATCGCACCCATTAGTTTGGTCGGGTTTAGCTGCTTTTTGAGGCAAAACCCGACACTAATGGGCACGATAACGGGCATCAGTTGGATATCGCCGCTGCAATCTCCCATCACCTTAGACGGGAGATGGGACGCAATATCATTTAAATTCCCCCCCTATGAACAACAAGTTAATGCTAAGCATTAGTCCTATATATTATAATTAAATATATCTAAATGCAAAAGCACTTTTCATTGACACATACAAAAAAGGAGGAGTCAAGCATTAGCATTCGGCATGTAACTGGCATTAAACATTTGAATAAAAACACTTGTTTTCTCTATCGTCCTAGTGGATGCTGGGGTTCCTGAAAGGACCATGGGGAATAGCGGCTCCGCAGGAGACAGGGCACAAAAAGTAAAGCTTTTTCAGATCAGGTGGTGTGCACTGGCTCCTCCCCCTATGACCCTCCTCCAGACTCCAGTTAGATTTTTGTGCCCGGCCGAGAAGGGTGCAATCTAGGTGGCTCTCCTAAAGAGCTGCTTAGAAAAAGTTTAGCTAGGTTTTTTATTTTACAGTGATTCCTGCTGGCAACAGGATCACTGCAGCGAGGGACTGAGGGGAGAAGGAGTCAACTCACCTGCGTGCAGGATGGATTGGCTTCTTGGCTACTGGACATCAAGCTCCAGAGGGAGGATCACAGGTACAGCCTGGATGGTCACCGGAGCCGCGCCGCCGGCCCCCTTGCAGATGCTGAAGTCAGAAGAGGTCCAGAATCGGCGGCTGAAGACTCCTGCAGTCTTCTAAAGGTAGCGCACAGCACTGCAGCTGTGCGCCATTTTCCTCTCAGCACACTTCACACGGCAGTCACTGAGGGTGCAGGGCGCTGGGAGGGGGGCGCCCTGGGAGGCAAATGAATACCTATAAAGGCTAAAAATACCTCACATATAGCCCCTAGAGGCTATATGGAGATATTTAACCCCTGCCTGATTTTTCTAAATAGCGGGAGACGAGCCCGCCAGAAAAGGGGCGGGGCCTATCTCCTCAGCACACGGCGCCATTTCCTCTCACAGCTCCGCTGGTCAGGACGGCTCCCAAGTCTCTCCCCTGCACTGCACTACAGAAACAGGGTAAAACAGAGAGGGGGGGGCAAATTTATGGCGATATTTTGATATAACAAAGCAGCTATAAGGGAGCACTTATTATAAGGCTATCCCTGATATATATATATATAGCGCTTTTGGTGTGTGCTGGCAAACTCTCCCTCTGTCTCCCCAAAGGGCTAGTGGGTCCTGTCTTCGTTAGGAGCATTCCCTGTGTGTCTGCTGTGTGTCGGTACGTGTGTGTCGACATGTATGAGGACGATATTGGTGTGGAGGCGGAGCAATTGCCAAATATGAGGATGTCACCCCCTAGGGAGTCGACACCAGAATGGATGCCTTTATTTATGGAACTACGGGATAGTGTCAACACGCTAAAGCAGTCGTTTGACGACATGAGGCGGCCGGACAATCAATTAGTGCCTGTCCAGGCGACTCAAACACCGTCAGGGGCTGTGAAACGCCCTTTGCCTCAGTCGGTCGACACAGACCCAGACGCAGGCACTGACTCCAGTGGTGACGGTGACGATTCAACCGTATTTTCCAGTAGGGCCACACGTTATATGATTTTGGCAATGAAGGAGGCGTTACATTTAGCTGATACTACAGGTACCACTAAACAGGGTATTATGTGGGGTATGAAAAAACTACCTATAGTTTTTCCTGAATCAGAAGAATTAAATGACGTGTGTAATGAAGCGTGGGTTGCCCCTGATAAAAAGCTGATAATTTCAAAGAAATTATTGGCATTATACCCTTTCCCGCCAGAGGTTAGGGAGCGCTGGGAAACACCTCCTAGGGTGGACAAGGCGCTAACACGCTTATCTAAACAAGTGGCGTTACCCTCTCCTGAGACGGCCGCACTTAAAGATCCATCAGATAGGAGGATGGAAAATATCCAAAAAAGTATATACACACATGCAGGTGTTATACTACGACCAGCTGTAGCGACTGCCTGGATGGGCAGTGCTGGGGTAGTTTGGTCAGAGTCCCTGATTGAAAATATTGATACCCTGGACAGGGACAATATTTTACTGTCGTTAGAACAAATAAAGGATGCATTTCTTTATATGCGTGATGCACAGAGGGATATCTGCACACTGGCATCACGGGTAAGTGCTATGTCCATTTCGGCCAGAAGAGCTTTATGGACGCGACAGTGGACAGGCGATGCGGATTCAAAACGGCATATGGAAGTTTTGCCGTATAAAGGGGAGGAGTTATTTGGAGTCGGTCTATCAGATTTGGTGGCCACGGCTACAGCCGGGAAATCCACCTTTCTACCTCAAGTCACTCCCCAACAGAAAAAGGCACCGACTTTTCAACCGCAGCCCTTTCGTTCCTTTAAAAATAAGAGAGCAAAGGGCTATTCATATCTGCCATGAGGCAGAGGTCGAGGGAAGAGACAGCAACACGCAGCTCCTTCCCAGGAACAGAAGCCCTCCCCGGCTTCTACAAAAGCCTCAGCATGACGCTGGGGCTTCTCAAGCGGACTCGGGGACGGTGGGCGGTCGTCTCAAAAATTACAGCGCGCAGTGGGCTCACTCGCAGGTAGATCCCTGGATCCTGCAGATAATATCTCAAGGGTACAGGTTGGAATTAGAGACAGATCCACCTCGCCGTTTCCTGAAGTCTGCTTTACCAACGTCCCCCTCCGAAAGGGAGACGGTTTTGGAAGCCATTCACAAGCTGTACTCTCAGCAGGTGATAGTCAAGGTACCTCTTCTACAACAAGGGAAGGGGTATTATTCCACTCTTTTTGTGGTACCGAAGCCGGATGGCTCGGTAAGGCCTATTCTAAATCTGAAGTCCTTGAACCTGTACATAAAGAAGTTCAAGTTCAAGATGGAGTCACTCAGAGCAGTGATAGCGAACCTGGAAGAGGGGGACTTTATGGTATCCTTGGACATCAAGGATGCGTATCTCCACGTTCCAATTTACCCCTCACACCAGGGGTACCTCAGGTTCGTTGTACAAAACTGTCACTATCAGTTTCAGACGCTGCCGTTCGGATTGTCCACGGCACCTCGGATCTTTACAAAGGTAATGGCCGAGATGATGATTCTTCTTCGAAGAAAAGGCATATTAATTATTCCATACTTGGACGATCTCCTAATAAGGGCGAGGTCCAGAGAACAACTAGAGATGGGATTAGCACTGTCTCAAGAAGTGCTAAAACAGCACGGGTGGATTCTGAATATTCCAAAATCCCAGTTAATGCCGACAACTCGTCTGCTGTTCCTAGGGATGATTCTGGACACGGTTCAGAAAAAGGTTTTTCTCCCGGAGGAAAAAGCCAAGGAGTTATCCGACCTTGTCAGGAACCTCCTAAAACCAGGAAAGGTGTCTGTACATCAATGCACAAGAGTCCTGGGAAAAATGGTGGCTTCTTACGAAGCAATTCCATTCGGCAGATTCCACGCAAGAATTTTCCAAAGGGATCTGTTGGACAAATGGTCAGGGTCGCATCTTCAGATGCACCTACGGATAACCCTGTCTCCAAGGACAAGGGTGTCTCTTCTGTGGTGGTTGCAGAGTCCTCATCTATTGGAGGGCCGCAGATTCGGCATACAGGATTGGATCCTGGTGACCACGGACGCCAGCCTGAGAGGCTGGGGAGCAGTCACACAAGGAAGAAACTTCCAGGGAGTATGGACGAGCCTGGAAACGTCTCTTCACATAAACATTCTGGAACTAAGAGCAATATACAATGCTCTAAGCCAGGCAGAACCTCTGCTTCAGGGAAAACCGGTGTTGATCCAGTCGGACAACATCACGGCAGTCGCCCATGTGAACAGACAGGGCGGCACAAGAAGCAGGAGTGCAATGGCAGAAGCTGCAAGGATTCTTCGCTGGACAGAGAATCATGTGATAGCACTGTCAGCAGTGTTCATCCCGGGAGTGGACAACTGGGAAGCAGACTTCCTCAGCAGACACGATCTTCACCCGGGAGAGTGGGGACTTCATCCAGAAGTCTTCCACATGCTGGTAACCCGTTGGGAAAGACCAATGGTGGACATGATGGCGTCTCGCCTCAACAAAAAACTGGACAGGTATTGCGCCAGGTCAAGAGATCCGCAGGCAATAGCTGTGGACGCGCTGGTAACGCCTTGGGTGTACCAGTCGGTGTATGTGTTTCCTCCTCTGCCTCTCATACCAAAAGTATTGAGAATTATACGGCAAAGAGGCGTAAGAACGATACTAGTGGTTCCGGATTGGCCAAGAAGGACTTGGTACCCGGAACTTCAAGAGATGATCACGGAAGATCCGTGGCCTCTACCTCTAAGGAGGGACTTGCTTCAGCAGGGTCCCTGTCTGTTTCAAGACTTACCGCGGCTGCGTTTGACGGCATGGCGGTTGAACGCCGGATCCTAAAGGAAAAAGGCATGCCGGAAGAAGTCATTCCTACTTTGATTAAAGCAAGGAAGGAAGTAACCGTGCAACATTATCACCGAATTTGGCGAAAATATGTTGCGTGGTGCGAAGATCGGAGTGCTCCGACGGAGGAATTTCAACTGGGTCGATTCCTACATTTCCTGCAATCAGGATTGTCTATGGGTCTCAAATTGGGATCTATTAAGGTTCAAATTTCGGCCCTGTCGATTTTCTTTCAAAAAGAATTGGCTTCAGTCCCTGAAGTCCAGACCTTTGTTAAGGGAGTGCTGCATATACAGCCTCCTGTGGTGCCTCCAGTGGCACCGTGGGATCTCAATGTGGTTTTGGACTTTCTAAAATCTCATTGGTTTGAACCACTAAATAAGGTGGATTTGAAATATCTCACTTGGAAAGTGACCATGCTTCTAGCCCTGGCTTCTGCCAGGAGAGTATCAGAATTGGCAGCTTTATCTTACAAAAGCCCATATCTGATTTTCCATTCGGACAGGGCAGAACTGCGGACTCGTCCGCATTTTCTCCCTAAGGTGGTGTCAGCATTTCATCTGAACCAGCCTATTGTAGTGCCTGCGGCTACAAGTGACTTGGAGGACTCCAAGTTACTGGACGTTGTCAGAGCATTAAAAATATATATTGCAAGGACAGCTGGAGTCAGAAAATCTGACTCGTTGTTTATATTGTATGCACCCAACAAGATGGGTGCTCCTGCGTCTAAGCAGACGATTGCTCGTTGGATCTGTAGCACAATCCAACTTGCACATTCTGTGGCAGGCCTGCCACAGCCTAAATCTGTAAAGGCCCACTCCACAAGGAAGGTGGGCTCATCTTGGGCGGCTGCCCGAGGGGTCTCGGCATTACAACTTTGCCGAGCAGCTACGTGGTCAGGGGAGAACACGTTTGTAAAATTTTACAAATTTGATACTCTGGCTAAGGAGGACCTGGAGTTCTCTCATTCGGTGCTGCAGAGTCATCCGCACTCTCCCGCCCGTTTGGGAGCTTTGGTATAATCCCCATGGTCCTTTCAGGAACCCCAGCATCCACTAGGACGATAGAGATAATAAGATTTTACTTACCGATAAATCTATTTCTCGGAGTCCGTAGTGGATGCTGGGCGCCCATCCCAAGTGCGGATTATCTGCATAAATTGTACATAGTTATTGTTAACTAATTCGGGTTATTGTTGAAGGAAGCCATCTTTCAGAGGCTCCGCTGTTATCATACTGTTACCTGGGTTTAGATCACAGGTTGTACGGTGTGATTGGTGTGGCTGGTATGAGTCTTACCCGGGATTCAAAATCCTCCCTTATTGTGTACGCTCGTCCGGGCACAGTACCTAACTGGAGTCTGGAGGAGGGTCATAGGGGGAGGAGCCAGTGCACACCACCTGATCTGAAAAAGCTTTACTTTTTGTGCCCTGTCTCCTGCGGAGCCGCTATTCCCCATGGTCCTTTCAGGAACCCCAGCATCCACTACGGACTCCGAGAAATAGATTTATCGGTAAGTAAAATCTTATTTTTTTGTATAATAGGCCTTTTTTTTTTTTTTTTAAGAAGTCACAGTGCCGTGCCAGAAGCCACAGCATAATGGAAAAAAAAATGTTTTTTTTTTTTTGTTTTTTGTTTTCTCTTCAAACATTTAGTTTAAACCTAGGTGAAAATGCACAGCAGTAGCCATTTTTTCCTCGCAGCCTCAAGAGGTGTGAGAAAAAATGTGTTAAGTTTTGGCACCCAAACCCAAGTTTTTTAGATGAGTTTAGTTGCTTTGCTAAACCCGGAGTTGTCGGGTAATGGCGTCTGTTCAGAGCAACAATTAGATAGTCCCAATAGTCGGCCATTGCTATAGGCACCCTGCAGGGTGCACAGGAAACCACTGAATCAGCCTCAAAATGTCTAAAGCTGTTTTTATACATTATCTGTCCCATAATCTAAGTTTAGACAAATTTAACTGAAAACTAGGAACCAGAGCTAAAAATAAGACTCCAGCTGTTTTGTAAGGATGATATAAATGCTGGGCTTAGATTTGCAATTAGTGAGGCCACGATCCCGGGATTTTGCGCTAAAAACACCGGGAATTGAAATTTTCGGGCCTGGGCAGCGCTTAACTTGTTCCCTGACACAGCGCCTCAGCCTCCACACAGCTGCAGAAGTCGGCACAGAATTCAGTTGCCGCCTGGCATTGCTATTACCCCACTACGGGATCTATACATTGCAGCTGCCGGAGGCGAAGTGCTGGATCCTGCTTAATAATCTCACGCTGCAACCCTAATGCGGCCATAGAAGCTGGCACAGGTATCAGCTGCTCTCACCTCACAGTGGGGACCAAGGCTTATGTCGAATTGTATTCTCTATTATGTTATTTCTCTGACGTCTTAGTGGATGCTGGGACTCCGTAAGGACCATGGGGAATAGCGGCTCCGCAGGAGACAGGGCACAAAATAAAAGCTTAAGGATCAGGTGGTGTGCACTGGCTCCTCCCCCTATGACCCTCCTCCAAGCCTCAGTTAGATTTTTGTGCCCGGCCGAGAAGGGTGCAATCTAGGTGGCTCTCCTGAGCTGCTTAGAATAAAAGTTTAGTTTAGGTTTTTTTATGTTCAGTGAGTCCTGCTGGCAACAGGCTCACTGCATCGTGGGACTAAGGGGAGAAGAAACGGACTCACCTGAGTGCAGAGTGGATCGGGTTTCTTAGGCTACTGGACATTAGCTCCAGAGGGACGATCACAGGTTCAGCCTGGATGGGTCACCGGAGCCGCGCCGCCGTCCCCCTTACAGAGCCAGAAGAGACGAAGAGGTCCGGTGAAATCGGCGGCAGAAGACATCCTGTCTTCAGACTAAGGTAGCGCACAGCACCGCAGCTGTGCGCCATTGCTCTCGGCACACTTCACACTCCGGTCACTGAGGGTGCAGGGCGCTGGGGGGGGAGCGCCCTGAGACGCAATATAACAGTATATACCTTAGGTGGCAAAAAGAATACATCACATATAGCTCCTGGGCTATATGGATGTATTTTAACCCCTGCCGTTTTTACACAAAAAAGCGGGAGATAAGGACGTCGTGAAGGGGCGGAGCCTATCTCCTCAGCACACAAGCGCCATTTTCCCTCACAGCTCCGCTGGAAGGACGGCTCCCTGACTCTCCCCTGCAGTCCTGCTTCAGAATCAGGGTAAAAAAGAGAAGGGGGGGCATTTTTGGCAGCAAATAACGATAATAACAGCAGCTATAAGGGAATAACACTTATATAAGGTTATCCCTGTATATATATATAGCGCTGGGTGTGTGCTGGCAGACTCTCCCTCTGTCTCTCCAAAGGGCTAAGTGGGGTCCTGTCCTCTATCAGAGCATTCCCGGTGTGTGTGCTGTGTGTCGGTACGCGTGTGTCGACATGTATGAGGAGGAAAATGATGTGGAGGCGGAGCAGTTGCCTGTGTTGGTGATGTCACCCCCTAGGGAGTCGACACCTGACTGGATGATTGTATTTAAACAATTAAGTGATAATGTCAGCAATTTGCAAAAAACTGTTGACGACATGAGACAGCCGGCAAATCAATTAGTGCCTGTCCAGGCGTCTCAGACACCGTCAGGGGCGCTAAAACGCCCGTTACCTCAGTGGGTCGACACAGACCCTGACACAGATACTGAGTCTAGTGTCGACGGTGACGAGACAAACGTAATGTCCAGTAGGGCCACACGTTACATGATCACGGCAATGAAAGAGGCATTGAACCTTTCTGACACTACAAGTACCACAAAGAAGGGTATTATGTGGGGTGTGAAAAAACTACCAATAGTTTTTCCTGAGTCAGAGGAAATAAATGAGGTGTGTGATAAAGCGTGGGTTTCCCCCGATAAAAAACAGCTAATTTCTAAAAAATTATTAGCATTATATCCCTTCCCGCCAGAGGTTAGGGCGCGTTGGGAAACACCCCCTAGGGTAGATAAGGCGCTCACACGTTTATCTAAACAAGTAGCGTTACCGTCTCCTGATACGGCCACCCTCAAAGAACCAGCTGATAGAAGGCTGGAAAATATCCTAAAAAGTATATACACACATACTGGTGTTATACTGCGACCAGCAATCGCCTCAGCCTGGATGTGCAGTGCTGGAGTCGCATGGTCGGATTCCCTGACTGAGAATATTGATACCCTGGATAGGGACAATATTTTGTTAACTATAGAACATTTAAAGGATGCATTACTATATATGCGTGATGCACAGAGGGATATTTGCACCCTGGCATCAAGAGTAAGTGCTATGTCCATCTCTGCCAGAAGAGCGTTATGGACGCGACAGTGGTCAGGGGATGCGGATTCCAAACGGCACATGGAAGTATTGCCGTATAAAGGGGAGGAGTTATTTGGGGCTGGTCTATCGGACCTGGTGGCCACGGCAACGGCTGGAAAATCCACCTTTTTACCCCAGGTCACTTCACATCAGCAGAAAAAGACACCGTCTTTTCAAACTCAGTCCTTTCGTTCCCATAAGTACAAGCGAGCAAAAGGCCACTCCTTTCTGCCCCGGGGCAGAGGAAGAGGAAAAAGACTGCACCATGCAGCCGCTTCCCTGGAGCAGAAGCCCTCCCCTGCTTCTGCCAAGTCTTCAGCATGACGCTGGGGCTTTACAAGCAGACTCAGATATGGTGGGGGCCCGTCTCAAGAATTTCAACGCGCAGTGGGCTCACTCGCAAGTGGATCCCTGGATTCTACAGGTAGTATCGCAGGGGTACAAACTGGAATTCGAGGCGTTTCCCCCTCGTCGGTTCCTGAAGTCTGCTTTACCAAAGTCTCCCTCCGACAGGGAGGCAGTTTTGGAAGCCATTCACAAGCTGTATTCCCAGCAGGTGATAATCAAGGTACCCCTCCTGCAACAAGGAAAGGGGTGGTATTCCACGCTGTTTGTGGTACCGAAGCCGGACGGCTCGGTGAGACCAATTTTAAATCTGAAATCCTTGAACACTTACATAAAAAGGTTCAAATTCAAGATGGAGTCACTCAGAGCAGTGATAGCGAACCTGGAAGAAGGGGACTATATGGTGTCTCTGGACATCAAAGATGCTTATCTCCACGTCCCAATATACCCTTCTCACCAAGGGTACCTCAGGTTTGTAGTACAAAACTGTCATTATCAGTTTCAGACGCTGCCGTTTGGATTGTCCACGGCACCTGGGGTCTTTACCAAGGTAATGGCCGAAATGATGATTCTTCTACGAAGAAAAGGCATTTTAATTATCCCTTACTTGGACGATCTCCTGATAAGGGCAAGATCCAGGGAACAGTTAGAAGTCGGAGTAGCACTATCTCAGGTAGTGTTACGTCAGCACGGGTGGATTCTAAATATTCCAAAATCGCAGCTGATTCCAATGACACGTCTACTGTTCCTAGGAATGATTCTGGACACAGTCCAGAAGAAGGTGTTTCTCCCGGAGGAGAAGGCCAGGGAGTTATCCGAGCTAGTCAGGAACCTCCTAAAACCAGGCCAGGTCTCAGTGCATCAGTGCACGAGGGTCCTGGGAAAAATGGTGGCTTCTTACGAAGCGATTCCATTCGGAAGATTCCATGCAAGAACGTTTCAGTGGGATCTACTGGACAAATGGTCCGGATCGCATCTGCAGATGCATCAGCGGATAACCCTGTCGCCAAGGACAAGGGTGTCTCTCCTGTGGTGGCTGCAGAGTGCTCATCTACTAGAGGGCCGCAGATTTGGCATTCAGGATTGGATCCTGGTAACCACGGATGCCAGCCTGAGAGGCTGGGGAGCAGTCACACAGGGAAGGAATTTCCAGGGCTTGTGGTCAAGCATGGAAACATCTCTTCATATAAACATTCTGGAACTAAGGGCCATTTACAATGCCCTAAGTCAAGCAAAACCTCTGCTTCAGGGTCAGGCGGTGTTGATCCAATCGGACAACATCACGTCAGTCGCCCACGTAAACAGACAGGGCGGCACGAGAAGCAGGAGGGCAATGGCAGAAGCTGCAAGGATTCTTAGCTGGGCGGAAAATCATGTGATAGCACTGTCAGCAGTGTTCATTCCGGGAGTGGACAACTGGGAAGCAGACTTCCTCAGCAGACACGACCTTCACCCGGGAGAGTGGGGACTTCACCCAGAAGTCTTCCACCTGATTGTAAACCGTTGGGAAAAACCAAAGGTGGACATGATGGCGTCACGTCTAAACAAAAAACTGGACAGATATTGCGCCAGGTCAAGGGACCCTCAGGCAATAGCAGTGGACGCTCTGGTAACGCCGTGGGTGTACCAGTCAGTGTATGTGTTCCCTCCTCTGCCTCTCATACCAAAAGTACTGAGAATCATAAGAAGGAGAGGAGTAAGAACTATACTCGTGGTTCCGGATTGGCCAAGAAGGACTTGGTACCCGGAACTTCAAGAGATGCTCACGGACGAACCGTGGCCTCTACCTCTAAGAAAGGACCTGCTACTGCAGGGGCCTTGTCTGTTCCAAGACTTACCGCGGCTGCGTTTGACGGCATGGCGGTTGAACGCCGGATCCTGAGGGAAAAAGGCATTCCAGAAGAAGTCATCCCTACTCTGGTCAAAGCCAGGAAGGACGTAACCGCAAAACATTATCACCGCATTTGGCGTAAATATGTTGCGTGGTGTGAGGCCAAGAAGGCCCCTACAGAGGAATTTCAACTGGGTCGTTTCCTTCATTTCCTGCAAACAGGACTGTCTATGGGCCTAAAATTAGGGTCCATTAAGGTTCAAATTTCGGCCCTGTCGATTTTCTTCCAGAAAGAACTGGCTTCAGTACCTGAAGTTCAGACATTTGTAAAAGGGGTGCTGCACATACAGCCTCCTTTTGTGCCTCCAGTGGCACCTTGGGATCTCAATGTGGTGTTGAGTTTTCTAAAGTCACATTGGTTTGAACCACTTTCCACTGTGGACTTAAAATATCTCACATGGAAGGTGTCGATGCTGTTAGCCTTGGCTTCAGCCAGGCGTGTGTCAGAATTGGCGGCTTTATCATATAAAAGCCCTTACTTAATTTTTCATTCTGACAGGGCGGAATTGAGGACTCGTCCTCAATTTCTACCTAAGGTGGTTTCTGCATTTCACATGAACCAACCTATTGTGGTACCTGCGGCTACCAGGGACTTAGAGGACTCTAAGTTGCTTGACGTTGTCAGAGCCTTGAAAATATATGTTTCCAGGACGGCTGGAGTCAGAAAATCTGACTCGCTGTTTATCCTGTATGCACCCAACAAGCTGGGTGCTCCTGCTTCTAAGCAGACGATTGCTCGTTGGATTTGTAGTACAATTCAGCTTGCACATTCTGTGGCAGGATTGCCACAGCCAAAATCAGTAAAAGCCCATTCCACAAGGAAAGTGGGCTCATCTTGGGCGGCTGCCCGAGGGGTCTCGGCTTTACAACTTTGCCGAGCAGCTACTTGGTCAGGGGCAAACACGTTTGCTAAATTCTACAAATTTGATACCCTGGCTGAGGAGGACCTGGAGTTCTCTCATTCGGTGCTGCAGAGTCATCCGCACTCTCCCGCCCGTTTGGGAGCTTTGGTATACTCCCCATGGTCCTTACGGAGTCCCAGCATCCACTAGGACGTCAGAGAAAATAAGATTTTACTTACCGATAAATCTATTTCTCGTAGTCCGTAGTGGATGCTGGGCGCCCATCCCTAGTGCGGATTGTCTGCAATACTTGTATATAGTTATTGTTACAAAAATTCGGGTTATTATTGTTGTGAGCCATCTTTTCAGAGGTTCCTTTGCGTTTATCATACTGTTAACTGGGTTCAGATCACAAGTTGTACGGTGTGATTGGTGTGGCTGGTATGAGTCTTACCCGGGATTCAATATCCTTCCTTATTATGTACGCTCGTCCGGGCACAGTATCCTAACTGAGGCTTGGAGGAGGGTCATAGGGGGAGGAGCCAGTGCACACCACCTGATCCTTAAGCTTTTATTTTGTGCCCTGTCTCCTGCGGAGCCGCTATTCCCCATGGTCCTTACGGAGTCCCAGCATCCACTACGGACTACGAGAAATAGATTATCGGTAAGTAAAATCTTATTTTCTCTTACGTCTTAGAGGATGCTGGGTACTCCGTAAGGACCATGGGGAATAGACTGGCTCCGCAGGAGACATAGGCACTAAAAAGAACTTTAGGTATGGGTGTGCACTGGCTCCTCCCTCTATGCCCCTCCTTCAGACCTCTGTTTAATACTGTGCCCAGAGGAGACTGGGTGCACTACAGGGAGCTCTCCTGAGCTTCCTGGAATAAGAGTATTTTGTCAGGTTTTTTGTGTTCAGGGAGACCTGCTGGCAACAGGCTCCCTGCATCGTGGGACTGAGGAGAGAGAAGCAGACCTACTTAAATGTTAGGCTCTGCTTCTTAGGCTACTGGACACCATTAGCTCCAGAGGGAGTCAGAACGCATGTCTCCCCTTGCAGTTCGTCCCGGAGCCGCGCCGCCGTCCTCCTCGCAGAGCCGGAAGATAGAAGCCGAGTGAGTATGAGAAGATAGAAGACTTCAGAGGCGGCAGAAGACTTCAGAGCTTCACTGAGGTAACGCCATTGCTCCCACACAGAACACACACAGCGCACACTGTTGGGTGCAGGGCGCAGGGGGTCGCCCTGGGCAGCAATGTTAAAACCTCTAGGTCTGGCTAAATACTGTATATACACTTGGTTGTGGTATATTTAAGAGGTCCCCGCCAGTTTGTTTAAAATAGTGCGGGACCGAAGCCCGCTGCTGAGGGGGCGGAGCTTGTCCCTCAGCACTCACCAGCGTCATTTTCCTCCACAGCACACGCTGAGAAGCTGGCTCCCCGGACTCTCCCCTGCTGATCACCGGTGACAGAGGGTTTTAAAGAAGGGGGGGGGGGGCACTTATTTGGCGCAGTATATATATATATATATATATATATATATATATATATATATATATATATATATATATATATATATATATATATATATAATAAAAAGTGCTTTATCTGGGTATTTTTTACCAGGGTTCTTGGCGCTGGGTGTGTGCTGGCAGACTCTCTCTCTGTCTCTCCATAGGGCCTTGTGGGGGAACTGTCTCCAGATTAGAGATTTCCCTGAGTGTGTGGGGTGTCGGTACGTGCATGTCTGAAGCGGAAGGCTCTTCTAGGGATGAGGTGGAGCGCATGAGTGTGGTGTCCCCGTCGGCAACGCCGACACCTGACTGGTTGGATATGTGGAATGTTTTAAATGCAAATGTGAATTTATTGCACAAACGGTTGGACAAAGCAGAGGCCAGGGAATGTACAGGGGGTCATACCCTGCCTTTCCCTATGTCACAGGGGCCTTCTGGGTTTCAAAAACGCCCACTTTCTCCAGTAGTAGACACTGATACCGACACGGATTCTGACCCCAGTGTCGACTATGATGATGTGAGGTTGCAGCCAAAGTTGGCTAAAAGTATTCATTATATGACTATTGCTATAAGGGATGTGCTGCATATCACAGATGACCCCTCTGTACCTAACACGAGGGTCCACATGTTTAACGAAAAGAAGCCTGAGGTTACTTTTCCCACTTCATATGAACTAAATGAGTTATTTGAGAGTGCTTGGGAAACTCCAGCCAAGAAACTACTGATTCCCAAAAGGATTCTTATGGCTTATCCTTTACCGATTAAGGACAGGATATGGTGGGAATCCTCCCCAAGGGTGGACAAAGCGTTGACACTCCTTTCCAAAAAGGTGACGCTGCCGTCTCAGGATACAGCAGCCCTCAGGGATACTGCGGATCGCAAGCAGGAGACTTCCTTGAAGTCAATTTACACACATACTGGTACATTACTCAGACCGGCAATAGCGTCGGCTTGGGTTTGTAGTGCTGTAATAGCGTGGACTGATACCTTATCTGCTGATATTGACACGATGGATAATTAAACTATGTTATTGACTCTGGGTCATATTAAGGATGCGGTCCTTTATATGAGAAATGCTCAGAGGGATGTGGGCATACTGGGTTCCAGAGCGAACGCTATGGCGATTTCTGACAGACGAGCCCTGTAGACGCGACAGTGGACAGGTGATGCCGACTCGAAATGGCATATGGAGGTTTTGCCTTACAAAGATGAGGAATTGTTTGGGGACGGTCTCACGGACCTAGTTTCCACGGCTACTGCAGGTAAATCAATTTTTTTTGCCTTATGTTTCCTCACAGCCTAAGAAAGCGCCACATTATCAGATGCAGTCCTTTCGGTCGCATAAATCCAAGAGAGCTCGGGGATCTTCCTTTGCCAGAGGTAAGGGGAATGGGAAAAAGCTGCCAGCTACAGCCAGTTCCCAGGAACAGAAGTCCTCTCCGGCTTCTACTAAATCCCCCGCATGACGCTGGGGCTCCGTTGAGGGAGCCCGCCCCAGTGGGGGCACGTCTTCGACTTTTCAGCCATGTCTGGGTTCACTCTCAGGTGGATCCCTGGGCAATAGACATTGTTTCCCAGGGGTACAGGCTGGAATTCGAAGAGGTGCCTCCTCGCCGGGTTTTCAAATCGGCACTGCCGGCTCCTTCCCC
This sequence comes from Pseudophryne corroboree, assembly GCF_028390025.1. Lineage (NCBI taxonomy): Eukaryota > Metazoa > Chordata > Amphibia > Anura > Myobatrachidae > Pseudophryne > Pseudophryne corroboree. The sequence continues at coordinate 179,924,196 of NC_086454.1, read as the reverse complement.
GGAGAGGGAGGTAGTTTTAGCGGCAATTCAAAAATTGTGCCTTCAACAAGTGGTGGTCAAAGTTCCCCTGCTTCAGCAGGGGATGGGCTATTATTCAACCCTGTTTGTGGTCCCGAAGCCGGACGGTTCGGTCAGACCCATTCTGAATTTAAAATCCTTAAACCTATACTTAAAGAGGTTCAAGTTCAAGATGGAATCGCTCAGAGCGGTCATCGCCAGTCTGGAAGGGGGGGATTATATGGTGTCCCTAGACATAAAGGATGCATACCTTCATGTCCCCATATATCCACCTCATCAGGCGTTCCTGAGGTTTGTGGTGCAGGATTGTCATTACCAATTTCAGACGTTGCCGTTTGGACTTTCCACGGCCCGAGGATTTTTACCAAATTAATGGCAGAAATGATGGTGCTCCTGCGCAAGCAGGGTGTCACAATTATCCCATACTTGGACGATCTCCTGATAAAAGCGAGATCGAGAGAACAGTTGCTGGACAGCGTATCACTCTCCCTGAGGGTGTTGCAACAGCACGGCTGGATTCTCAATCTCCCGAAGTCACAGTTGGTTCCAACGACTCGATTGCCTTTCCTAGGTATGATTCTAGACACGGAACAAAAGAGGGTCTTTCTCCCGATGGAAAAGGCCCAGGAACTTCAGGGCTTGGTCAGGGACCTGTTGAAGCCAGAAAGGGTGTCTGTACATCACTGCACGCGAGTTCTGGGAAAAATGGTGGCGTCTTACGAGGCCATTCCATTCGGCAGGTTCCATGCGAGGACTTTTCAATGGGACCTTCTGGACAAGTGGTCCGGATCACATCTACAGATTCATCAAATGATCAGCCTGTCCCCCAGGGCCAGGGTATCTCTCTCCTGTGGTGGCTCACCTTCTAGAGGGTCGCAGGTTCGGCATTCAGGACTGGGTTCTGGTAACCACGGACGCGAGCCTCCGAGGCTGCGGAGCAGTCACGCAGGGAAGAAACTTCCAGGGTCTGTGGTCAAGCCAGGAATCTTGTCTGCACATAAATGTGCTGGAATTAAGGGCCATATACAACGGCCTTCGGCAAGCAGAGACCTTACTTCGAGGTCTACCGGTTCTGATTCAGTCAGACAACATCACAGCAGTGGCTCATGTAAACCGCCAAGGCGGCACAAGGAGCAGAGTCGCAATGGCAGAAGCCTCAAAGATTCTTCGATAGACGGAGAGTCATGTCAGTGCTCTGACAGCAGTCTTCATTCCGGGAGTGGACAACTGGGAAGCAGACTTCCTCAGCAGACACGATCTGCATCCCGGAGAGTGGGGACTTCATCAGGAAGTCTTCGCAGAAATTGCAAATCAGTGGGGTCTGCCTCAAATAGACATGATGGCATCACGCCTCAACAGGAAACTTCCGAGATATTGCGCCAGGTCAAGGGACCCTCAGGCGGTTGCAGTGGACGCACTGGTGACACCGTGGGTGTTTCAGTCGGTCTATGTGTTCCCTCCTCTTCCCCCTCATCTCAAGAATACTGAGAATCGTAAGACGAAGAGGTGTACAGACAATTCTCATTGCTCCAGATTGGCCTCGAAGGGCCTGGTATCCGGATCTGCAGGAAATGCTCACAGAGGATCCGTGGCCTCTTCCTCTCAGGGAAGACCTGTTACAACAAGGGCCTTGTCTGTTCCAGGACTTACCACGTCTGCGTTTGACGGCATGGCGGTTGAACGCAGGATCCTAGCGGAGAAGGGCATTCCGGATGAGGTAATTCCTACTCTGATAAAGGCTAGGAAGGAGGTGACAGCGAAACATTATCACCGTATATGGAGGAAGTATGTGTCTTGGTGCAAAGCCAGGACTGCTTCTCCGGAAGAATTCCATCTGGGCCGTTTTCTCCACTAAGGTTCAGATTTCGGCCTTATCCATTTTCTTTCAAAAGGAATTGGCTTCTCTTCCAGAAGTCCAGACTTTTGTGAAAGGGGTGCTGCATATCCAGCCTCATTTTGTGCCTCCGGTGGCACCATGGGACCTTAACGTGGTGTTACGTTTTCTTAAGTCTCACTGTTCAAGTCAAACAGTTGAATTGAAGTATCTCACTTGGAAAGTGGTCATGTTGTTGGCCTTGGCTTCGGCACGGCGAGTGTCTGAGTTGGCGGCTTTGTCTCACAAAAGCCCTTATTAGATTTTCCATGTGGATTGAGTTGAGTTGCGGACTCGTCCTCAATTTTTGCCTAAGGTGGTTTCTTCTTTTCATATGAACCAACCTTATGTGGTGCCTGTGGCTACAATGGACGTGGAGGATTCCGCGTCCCTGGATGTGGTCAGGGTATTGAAAATTTATGTGACCAGAACGTCTCGGGTTAGGAAAACAGAGGCCCTGTTTGTCCTCTATGCAGCCAACCAGGTTGGCGCTCCTGCTTCTAAGCAGACTATTGCTCGCTGGGTCTGTAACACGATTCAGCAGGCTCATGCTACGGCTGGATTGCCATTGCCAAAATCGGCAAAGGCCTATTCCACTAGGAAGGTGGGATCTTGGGCGGCTGCCCGAGGTGTCTCGGCATTACAGCTTTGCCGAGCAGCTACTTGGTCGGGTTCAAACACCTTTGCAAAGTTCTACAAGTTTGATACCCTGGCTGATGAGGACCTCATGTTTGCTCAATCGGTGCTGCAGAGTCATCAGCACTCTCCCGCCCGGTCTGGAGCTTTGGTATAATCCCCATGGTTTTTACGGAGTCCCCAGCATCCTCTAGGACGTAAGAGAAAATAAGATTTTAAACCTACCGGTAAATCTTTTTCTCCTAGTCCGTAGAGGATGCTGGGCGCCCGTCCCAGTGCGGACTTCCTTCCTTCTGCAAGACTTGTATATAGTTATTGCTTGCACAAGGGTTTTTTGTTGCAGTTGTGATCGGTCTTTGACTGATGATGTTTTGTTTCATAATGTTGACTGGTTCGTATAGTCCAAGTTATATGGTGTGGCTGGTATGAATCTTGCCCTTGGATTTCCAAAATCCTTTACTCGTACTGTCCGTCTCCTCTGGGCACAGTTTCTCTTACTGAGGTCTGGAGGAGGGGCATAGAGGGAGGAGCCAGTGCACACCCATACCTAAAGTTCTTTTTAGTGCCCATGTCTCCTGCGGAGCCCGTCTATTCCCCATGGTCCTTACGGAGTCCCCAGCATCCTCTACGGACTAGGAGAAAAAGATTTACCGGTAGGTTTAAAATCTTATTTCTCTATCGTCCTAGTGGATGCTGGGGTTCCTGAAAGGACCATGGGGAATAGCGGCTCCGCAGGAGACGGGGCACAAAAAGTAAAGCTTTAGGATCAGGTGGTGTGCACTGGCTCCTCCCCCTATGACCCTCCTCCAAGCCTCAGTTAGATTTTTGTGCCCGGCCGAGAAGGGTGCAATCTAGGTGGCTCTCCTAAAGAGCTGCTTAGAAAAGTTTAGCTTAGGTTTTTTATTTTACAGTGAGTCCTGCTGGCAACAGGATCACTGCAACGAGGGACTTAGGGGAGAAGAAGTGAACTCACCTGCGTGCAGGATGGATTGGCTTCTTGGCTACTGGACATTAGCTCCAGAGGGACGATCACAGGTACAGCCTGGATGGTCACCGGAGCCTCGCCGCCGGCCCCCTTGCAGATGCTGAAACGAGAAGAGGTCCAGAATCGGCGGCAGAAGACTCCTCAGTCTTCTTAAGGTAGCGCACAGCACTGCAGCTGTGCGCCATTTTCCTCTCAGCACACTTCACACGGCAGTCACTGAGGGTGCAGGGCGCTGGGAGGGGGGCGCCCTGGGAGGCAAATGAAAACCTTTTTTGGCTAAAAATACCTCACATATAGCCTCCGGGGGCTATATGGAGATATTTAACCCCTGCCAGAATCCGTTAAGAGCGGGAGACGAGGCCGCCGAAAAAGGGGCGGGGCCTATCTCCTCAGCACACAGCGCCATTTTCCCTCACAGAAAGGCTGGAGGGAAGGCTCCCAGGCTCTCCCCTGCACTGCACTACAGAAACAGGGTTAAAACAGAGAGGGGGGGCACTAATTTGGCGTTAGAAATATATAAAAAAGATGCTATAAGGGAAAACACTTATATAAGGTTGTCCCTATATAATTATAGCGTTTTTGGTGTGTGCTGGCAAACTCTCCCTCTGTCTCTCCAAAGGGCTAGTGGGTCCTGTCCTCTATCAGAGCATTCCCTGTGTGTGTGCTGTGTGTCGGTACGTGTGTGTCGACATGTATGAGGACGATGTTGGTGAGGAGGCGGAGCAATTGCCTGTAATGGTGATGTCACTCTCTAGGGAGTCGACACCGGAATGGATGGCTTATTTAGGGAATTACGTGATAATGTCAACACGCGCCAAGGTCGGTTGACGACATGAGACGGCCGACAAACAATTAGTACCGGTCCAGACGTCTCAAAAACACCGTCAGGGGTTTTAAAACGCCCGTTTACTTTAGTCGGTCGACACAGACACAGACAGGGACACTGAATCCAGTGTCGACGGTGAATAAACAAACGTATTCCTTATTAGGGCCACACGTTAAGGGCAATGAAGGAGGTGTTACATATTTCTGATACTACAAGTACCACAAAAGAGGGTATTATGTGGGATGTGAAAAATCTACCGTAGTTTTTCCTGAATCAGATAAATTAAATGAAGTGTGTGATGATGCGTGGGTTCCCCCCGATGGAAAATATGGGCGGTATACCCTTTCCCGCCAGAAGTTAGGGCGCGTTGGGAAACACCCCTTAGGGTGGATAAGGCGCTCACACGCTTATCAGAACAAGTGGCGGTACCGTCTATAGATAGGGCCGTCCTCAAGGAGCCAGCTGACAGGAGGCTGGAAAAATATCATAAAAAGTATATACACACATACTGGTGTTATACTGCGACCAGCGATCGCCTCAGCCTGGATGTGCAGAGCTGGGGTGGCTTGGTCGGATTCCCTGACTAAAAATATTGATACCCTTGACAGGGACAGTATTTTATTGACTATAGAGCATTTAAAGGATGTATTTCTATATATGCGAGATGCACAGAGGGATATTTGCACTCTGGCATCAAGAGTAAGTGCGATGTCCATATCTGCCAGAAGATGTTATGGACACGACAGTGGTCAGGTGATGCAGATTCCAAACGGCACAAAGGTGTATTGCCGTATAAAGGAAGAGGAGTTATTTGGGGTTGGTCCATCGGACCTGGTGGCCACGGCAACTGCTGGAAAATCCACCGTTTTTACCCTAAGTCACATCTCTGCAGAAAAAGACACCGTCTTTTCAGCTTCAGTCCTTTCGTCCCTATAAGAGTCATATCTGCCCAGGGATAGAGGAAAGGGAAGAAGACTGCAGCAGGCAGCCCATTCCCAGGAACAGAAGCGTTCCACCGCTTCTGACAAGCTCTCAGCATGACGCTGAGACCGTACAGGACCCCTGGATCCTACAAGTAGTATCCCAGGGGTACAGTTTGGAATGTCGAGACGTTTCCCCTGCGCAGACTCCTGAAGTCTGCTTTACCAAGGTCTCCCTCCGACAAGGAGGCAGTATGGGAAAAAATTCACGAGCTGTATTCCCAGCAGGTGATAATTAAATTACCCCTCCTACAACAAGAAAAGGGGGTATTATTCCACACTATATTGTGGTACTGAAGCCTGAAGGCTAGGTGAGACCTATTCTAAATCTAAAAAAATTTGAACACTTACAAAGGTTCAAATCAAGATGGAGTCACTCAGAGCAGTGATAACGAACCGGGAAGAAGGGGACTATCTGGTGTCCCGAGACATCAGGGATGCTTACCTCCATGTCCCAAATTTGCCCTTATCACTAAGGGTACCTCAGGTTCGTGGTACAGAACTGTCACTATCAGTTTCAGACGCTGCCGTTTGGATTGTCTACGGCACCCCGGGTCTTTACCAAGGTAATGGCCGAAATGATGGTTCTTCTTCGAAGAAAAGGCGTCTTAATTATCCCTTACTTGGACGATCTCCTGATAAGGGCAAAGTCCAGGGAACAGTTGGAGGTCGGAGTAGCACTATCTCGGATACTGTTACAACAGCAGGGGTGGATTCTAAATATTCCAAAATCGCAGCTGATCCCGACAACAAGTCTCCTGTGCTTAGGGATGATTCTGGACACAGTCCAGAAAAAGGTGTTTCTCCCGGAAGAGAAAGCCAGGGAGTTATCCGAGCTAGTCAGGAACCTCCTAAAATCAGTGCATCATTGCACAAGGGCCATGGTAAAAAAATGGTGACTTCCTTCGAAGCAATTCCAGTCGGCAGATTTCATGCAAGAACTTTTCAGTGGGATCTGCTGGACAAATGGTCCGGATCGCATCTTCAGATGCATCAGCGGATAACCCTATATCCAAGGACAAGGGTGTCTCTCCTGTGGTGGTTACAGAGTGCTCATCTTCTAGAGGGCCGCAGATTCGGCATTCAGTTTTGGATGTTGGTGACCACGGAGGCCAGCCCGAGAGGCTGGGGAGCAGTCACACAAGGAAAAAATTTCCAGGGAGTGTGATCAAGTCTGGAGATTTTTCTCCACATAAATATAGCTAAGGGTAAATTTATAATGCTCTAAGCTTAGCAAGACCTCTGCTTCAAGGTCAGCCGGTATTGATCCAGTGGGATAAAACATCACGGCAGTCGCCCACGTAAATAGACAGGGCGGCACAAGAAGCAGGAGGGCAGTGGCAAAAACTGCAAGGACTTTTCGCTGGGCGGAAAATCATGTGATCGCACTGTCAGCAGTGTTTCATTCCGGGAATGGAAACTGGGAAGCAGACTTCCTCAGTAGGCACGACCTCCACCCGGCAGAGTGGGAACTTCATGGGGAAGTTTTCCACATAATTGTAAACCGTTGGGAATTACCAAAGGTGGACATGATGGCGTCCCGTCTGAACAAAAAACGGGACAGGTATTGCGCCAGGTTAAGAGACCCTCAGGCAATAGCTGTGGACGTTCTGGTAACACCGTGGGTTTACCAGTCGGTGTATGTGTTCCATCCTCTGCTTTTCATACCTAAGGTACTGAGAATTATAAGACGTAGAGGAGTAAGAACTATACTCATGGCTCCGGATTGGCCAAGAAGGACTTGGTACCCGGAACTTCAAGAGATGCTCACAGAGGACTTATGGCCTCTGCCGCTAAGAAGGGACTTGTTTCAGCAAGTACCATGTCTGTTCAAAGACTTACCGCAGCTGCGTTTGACGGCATGGCGGTGGAACGCCGGATCCTAAGGGAAAAGGCATTCAGGAAGAGGTCATTCCTACCCTGGTCAAAGCCAGAAAGGAGGTGACCGCACAACATTATCACCACATGTGGCGAAAATATGTTGCGTGGTGTGAGGCCAGGAAGGCCCCACGAAGAAATTTCAACTCGGTCGATTCCTGCATTTCTTGCAAACAGGAGTGTCTATGGGCCTCAAATTGGGGTCCATTAAGGTTCAAATTTCGGCCCTGTCGATTTTTCTTCCAGAAAGAATTGGCTTCAGTTCCTGAAGTCCAGAAGTTTGTCAAGGGAGTATTGCATATACAACCCCCTTTTGTGCCTCCAGTGGCACTGTGGGATCTCAACGTAGTTCTGGGATTCCTCAAAACACATTGGTTTAAAACCAGTCAAATCTGTGGATTTGAAGCATCTCACATGAAAAGTGAACATGCTCTTGGACCTGGCCTGGACCAGGCGAGTGTCAAATTGGTGGTTTTTTTTTCTCAAAAAAGCCCATATCTGTTTGTCCATTCGGACAGGGCAGAGCTGCGGACTCGTCCCCAGTTCTCTCCCTAAGGTGGTGTCAGTGTTTCACCTGAACCAGCTTATTGTGGTGTCTTGCGCCTACTAGGGACTTGGAGGACTCCAAGTTGCTAGATGTGGTCAGGGCCCTGAAAATATAGGTTCCAGGACGGCTGGAGTCAGGAAAACTGACTTGCTGTTATCCTGTATGCACCCAACAAACTGGGTGCTCTTGCTTTTAAGCAGACTTTTGCTAGTTGGATGTGTAATACAATTCAGCTTGCACATTCTGTGGCAGGCCTGCCACAGCCAAAATATGTAAATGCCCATTCCACAAGGAAGGTGGGCTCATCTTGGGCGGCTGCCCGAGGGGTCTCGGCTTTACAACTTTGCCGAGCGGCTATTTAGTCAGGGGCAAACACGTTTGTAAAATCCTACAAATTTGATACCCTGGCTAAGGAGGACCTGGAGTTCTCTCATTCGGTGCTGCAGAGTCATCCGCACTCTCCCGCCCGTTTGGGAGCTTTGGTATAATCCCCATGGTCCTTTCAGGAACCCCAGCATCCACTAGGACGATAGAGAAAATAAGAATTTACTTACCGATAATTCTATTTCTCGGAGTCCGTAGTGGATGCTGGGCGCCCATCCCAAGTGCGGATTATCTGCATTACTTGTACATAGTTACAAAAATCGGGTTATTATTGTTGTGAGCCATCTTTTCAGAGGCTCCGCTGTTATCATACTGTTAACTGGGTTCAGATCACAGGTTGTACAGTGTGATTGGTGTGGCTGGTATGAGTCTTACCCGGGATTCATAAATCCTTCCTTATTGTGTACGCTCGTCCGGGCACAGTACCTAACTGAGGCTTGGAGGAGGGTCATAGGGGGAGGAGCCAGTGCACACCACCTGATCCTAAAGCTTTACTTTTTGTGCCCTGTCTCCTGCGGAGCCGCTATTCCCCATGGTCCTTTCAGGAACCCCAGCATCCACTACGGACTCCGAGAAATAGAATTATCGGTAAGTAAATTCTTATTTTTTGCACAGTATTGGTCTTACTTTTATTCAGCTAATTTACATTTTTTCTGCATCAAAATATTTCTTTTGTTTCCTTGGATTCTACCTTTTTTTCTTTTTTTTTTTTTCTTAAATGTGATGTAACCTTTATAGTGTTAAAATGAATCCCAGTTAAGATATAAGATCATTATATCATTTGAACCATTTATGGCACAATATTTTTCCATTTTGCAAATAAGATGAATAAAAAGTGGGCAACCACTTCTGAAGGCATACTTTGTAGTCTAACTAGGTAAAGTTATGTCATGTTGCATAAATTGTTGCTAGAGGGGCATATGTTTATGTATTTAAGTTTGTTTAGGGATGTTGAGCAGGGTTTTTTTTACTTCCACTTTATGCCAGCTCTTACTATCGGAGTCCTTTAATCACACCTCTAGTTTTTAAGATTTGAAGGCTGCGGGAGCTGCTGATCATGCATGGCAATGGGGTACCATAACTGGGTTGTGCCACAGGAGAACTCTTGTAGGCTGGAGTGACCAGTGGTTATCAGCGGCGAGGCCCTGGTCAGTTGTATCTAAGAGGGGTGTGTTTTGAAATGTATGAAGGGATGGGTAATTTTAATTGAATTATGGAGGTCATGGGTAATTAGTTTAGTGCTTTGTAGTGGAGGGCATGGGAAATTAGTGCAGTAATTTGCTAAGTGGTGTGTCAGATGTTGAGCGGCGAATAGGAAGACCAATCTTCCTGTTGATTTTGAGATTCATTTAAGCGAGGAAAGGTGGGTGACGGGAACACCAGACTCTGGGAGTTGATAAGTTGTTGAAGCTTCTTAGAAAAAAAAAAAAAATGTTTGTACCTTTTGCAGTATTTATAAGGTGGAGATGACATGACTGGGAGAGATTTGAATACGGGTAATAAAGCACAGAGCGGAGTCAAGTATGACAATAAGACCGTGGTGCTATGGGGCAAGGGTCAAAAGCGTAGCTTTACTTTGCTTCGTAAGTGATGATCACCCTTCAGCAGCTGTGGCTTTATTAATAGAGGCCAAAGGCACTATTGGAGAATTCTGATTTCTCCATGGTCAGCCTTTTAGTACATTTTGGAGAAGTGATCATAACCGTGTTTTCACTGAAATTGATGAATATAGGTGTTATCCCCATTTGATACATGTACACCTTTGCGAAAAGGGAAGGTGATCAGTTCGGTTTTGGAAATGTTCAGCTTTAGGTAGAGTTGGCAAAGCCATGTGTAGATAGCAGCGAGACAGCTGATTACAGAAGGGGAGAAGTCCTAGGAGAGAGAGATTTGGGTGTCTTCAGTCTAAAGGTCCTACTGGAGACAGCAAGGGGTTTCTAGTTCCCAAAAAGAAGAGGTGTACAATAATAAAAGTAGAGGAATGAGAACAAGTTCTTCTGGGGCCTACAATGAAAACTGGGAGTGGAGGAGTGGCTATGTCAGAGGTAGAAACAATAAAGGAGTGGGAAGGGAACTAGAAATGCACTCTGAAGAGGGCCAATGGAGTAAATGATGATCAACAATGTTGAAATTGATATTGGTGCATTAGTATCTTACATTTTTTTTTTCTCTTAATTTTCCTTGTAGATCTAATAAATTCGCTAATGTCCAAAGACTGGATGATGTCAAGTAAGAAACTATATAATCGATCTGATCATTTGAGTGTTCTTACCCTCCTCGCACTTGAGTCATCGAGCTTTCTGCCTGCAATTTTTTTTTTTCTTTCTGCAAAAAATAAAAAAAATTATATATATATATATATATATATATATATATATATATATATATATATTCCACTGTTGCTAAATTAGCAAGCTGCATGTCACTCCGTTGTAAAAAAGTGCTTTTAAAGCATTTTTTTACAACGGAGTGACGTGCAGCTTGCTAATTTAGCAACAGTGGATCTTTATACATTACAGCACGAGCACCCAGCATTACCAATACCAGCAAGAGAGTGCCGGATCATCCAAGGTACATATATATATATATATAAATAAATAAATATACATTTTTTTTTTTTTTTTTTTTAAATCTTTTTTTAGTTTCTTTTCTCTCTCATCCACTAGGGGACACTGGGACTTAGACAGCCGAGGTGTGAAGAATGGAGCCCGGAGGTAGCACAATGTAAAAAAACAAAAGTGTACTGCTGGCTCCTCCCCCTTCACGTCCCTCCAGTCTGTGCCATGGCGGTGGAAGCACAAAAGGGAGCGGCTTTGTGTAACAAGGGAAGGGGGTGGAGTTACAAAGCACTAATTGCGCGTACTTCTCTGATTCTAAAGCCGGTACATTTATCTCGCAAAGGACGCTGCTGACAGTTCCTGAGGAGGGGGAGCATCGGAGATTTAAACAAACCTGAGAAAAGTTAAGCTGTCATAACAGTTGGTGGTGTGTGGTTTATAAACGTCTGGTTGGTACAAACATTTGTTTATTTTTTTTAAGATATAATAACCAGCTGTATGAATCTCCCCCTTTTTCATTGCTATCCATATCCTTACAGTCTTTCTCCATCTATTCTAATAGAGTGAAAGGGCTGCTGGGTTGTGTATGTGTGTTTTTAACATGGCGTTAAAAGCACCAACAAGACCACTAAAATTTGCTACGTGTGTTCTAAATGTGAGAAAAAGAACACAAGTTTTGGCAGCTCCGGGGTGGGCAACGCATGTTTGTATGGCCCCACAGGCCGGGAGCTGTGGTACCTCAGGGACATGGGGAAAATGCCTTGGCAGATATTACTAAGGAAATGGCTGAATCTCGCAAGCAACATTTAGAATGGGCTGCGGGCTTTTCTAATACTATGGAGGAATTCCTAATTAGACTTACACCGCCAGCGCAGGTAGGAAAGACTGTGCACAAATCTGTAAAGAGGCCTCTTCCTGTTCTGCATGAAGTATCGGAAGAGGAAGAGGGTCTCTTGGCAGATGAGGATTTAGTCTGAGTCAATAGAGGATGTATTTGAGGTTACTCCTCAGGAGGAGGATTCTGAGGATAAGGGTTTGGAATCCCTTATTGAGGCAGTAAAGCAGGTCCTTAACTTCAAGGAAGAAGAGATCAAGGAACCTGAAGTTTTCGATCTGTTGGAGTCACAAAAACAGCAATCAGCTGTATTTCCTATTCCTCAGACACTCCAGGAACAGATGGGAGAAGCATGGAAGCAGCCAGACAGGCGTTTCCAATTACCCAAGAAGTTTACAGTAAATTCTCCCCTACCTAAAGGGGTTATGTCCAAATGGGAGGTGCCACCTATTGTGTATGCGTCTTTGGCTAGATTAAAAAAAAAAAAAAAAGACAATCTTACCAATACCAAATGTGACTTCACTGACGGATGCGAAGTCACATTTGGTATTGGTAAGATTGGATACTAAGTTGCATTGCAGTACAACTTAGTATCCAATCTTGCGTTGCAGTGAAGTCACATTTGGTATTGGTAAGTTGGATACTAAACTTAAATCCCATCTTTTTGGCAGCAGGAGCATCCCAGAGACCTACGCTGGTAAGCACCTGAATTAATAAAGCTATCGAGGCTTGGGCTTGACAGATAGTTTGAGCAGTGGTGAAAGACAATAACCAGGAGGAGATATCTTGCATGGTGCTGTATATTCATGAGTCACTTATCTTTGCCAAGCTGTAAAGGATGCTAGCAGGATAGCATCTCACATTTCGGCTTCTGCAGTATCTGCCAGACGAATTCTGTGGCTCAGAGTCTGGCAGGTGATTTCGGATTCAAAGAAGGCAGTAGAGGCTATCCCTTATGTTAGGGAGACTTTGTTTAGTCCAGAGTTAGACAAATGGATTTCGCAGGCCATGGCTGGAAAATTTACTTTCCTGCTTACTACGTATCCTAGAGCCGCTCCAGTAGTAAGAAGGAGCTACTCTGGTCCCGTTCTTACTTCCTGTAGGACACGGTCTTTCGTCGCAAGACAGACTCGTGGAAACAGAGGTAGCGACCATTCTCAGTCAACAGCCTGAAAACAGGATTCAAAGCCCACCTACAAAACCGTGGCATGACAGTCTCTCAGCTCATCTTGGGCCCCCCCAAAGTGGGTGCCAGGTTGATACGGTTTCAGGAAGCCCTAGCCGAAACCTCTCCAGAAGTCTGCATCAACAACATAGTCTCCCAGGGATACAAAATAGATTTCTAGTCCTTCCTCACAGTCAATTCTTTACTACTGGCCTACATCGGTTCCCTCAAAAGGCGGGGGCATTGAAAGCAGCAATCCAAAAATGACTTATAACAGAAGTAATCATGCCAGTTCAGGTACCACAAAGAGGGATGGGTTTTTATTCCAATCTTTTTGTAGTTCCCAAACCAGATGGTTCAGTCAGTGCCATTCTAAATACAAAGGTGTTAAATCCATTTCTGACTGTTTACCGGTTCAAGATGGAATCTATACAGTCGATCATTGCAGGCTTGGAACAACAGGAATTCATGGTGTCGATGGACATAAAGGACGCATACCTACATGTTCCAATTTGGACGCCACATCAAGCACACCTGAGGATCTTCACAAATATCATGGCAGTCATGGTAGCGAAATTGAGGTCAATAGGGGTCACAACAATACCTTATTTGGACGATCTTCTTATCAAGGCCCGTCCCTGGAATTCTTGATCCGGGATGCGCAGATCAGTTACCAAATTCTGATTTAACACGGTTGGATTATGAACTTAAAAACAATCCAACTTAAAACCAACACAAAGAATTCAATTATTGGGTCTCATCCTGGATACAATACGGTTGAGAGTGTTCCTTCCGGAAGACAAATATTCAGGACGTCAGGGACATGGTGCGCCAGGTTTTACAGAATCAGACTGTGTCTCTACACCTTTGTATACGGCTTTTAGGGAAGATGGTGGCATCTTTCGAAGCGATTCAATACGGAAGACTACATTCCAGGCTGTTTCAGATAGATCTGATTGCACAAGGGGCAGGCGGGCACTTGTTCCTACACAGAAGAATTCGCTTGTCACCTCAGGCCAGGACTAAATTGGTTTGGTGGTCGGTACACAGGAACCTATCAGCAGGAAAGCAATTTGGAATCTGGGATTGGATCATTTTAACAACTGATGCAAATCTCAGAGGTTGGGGTGCAGTGCTGAGCAACCATCTATTTCAAGGGAGATGTCACCGTCCGAGAGCCGTTTGTCGATAAATGTGCTGGTACTATGAGCCATCTATGGTGCGCCTCTACAAGTGGAGAGCCTACTACGAGCACAGCATGTGAGCTTGCTATCGGACAATGTGATAACAACAGCGGCGTATATAAACCAAAGGAGGATCGAAGAGCCGCATGGCCTTAAAGGAGGCAACAAGGATTCTGTCTTGGACAGAGAAGCACAACATAATCCTGTCGGTGGTCTTCATTCCAGGAGTGGAAAACTGGGATGCAGATTACCTCATCCATCAGGACATGCATCCAGGAGAGTGGAGTCTGCACCCCCAAGTCTTCGACGCAGTAGTAAGACGGTGGGGGTTACCACAGGTAGATCTCATTGCCTCTCGGAACAATCGACTTCCAAGATATGTGGGCAGGACACTGGATCCAGCAGCAGAGGCAGTGGACGCGCTAGCAATTCACTGGCCTTAGGAACTGGAATACATATTCCCATCGTTTCCCCTGTTACTGAGGGTGCTAAAAAAGGTGAAACAAATAGCGTAGGTAATTCTCATAGCACCGGACTGGCCCCGCAGAAGTTGGTTCTCGGATCTGAAATTACTCCTCGCGGAGGAACCATGGAGGCTGCCGCACAGAGAGGATCTGTTGGCACAGGGCCCATTTCTACACCCAAGCCTGAGCCGCCTATATTTGACAGCGTGGCTCTTGAGACCAGGATACTAAAAGACCGGAATCTGCTGTTCCTACCATGTTAGCGGCAAGAAAGCTGATTACTGCGGCACTTATAGAGTCTGGTAGAAATACATGGAATGGTGCCAGCCTAAGAGTTGGAACCCAAGAGTTCCGCCTTACCAGATTGTTGAGCTTTCTACAAACTGGTTTGGAAGGAGGATTGAGGCTATAGTCCTTCAAAGGCCATGTCTCTGCTCTTTCAAAATTTTTTCCAACAACGTCTGGCGTCCTTGCAGGAGGTACAGACATTTTTACACGGGGTGTTGAGACTACAACCACCCTTTCGTTCTCCCATGGCTCCGTGGGACCTTAACTTGGTGTTAGTCTTTTTGAGAGATGATCACTTCGAGCCTTCGGAATGGGCAGATCTTAAATATGTGACCTGGAAGACTGTCTTACTTCTTGCTTTGGCATCGGCAAGGAGGGTATCGGAATTGGGAGCCCTGTCCTGTAAGAGCCCTTTCCTAGTTTTACATGAGGATAGGGCGGAACTCCGTACTAGGGCAGAGTTTTTACCTAAGGTGGTTTCTGGATTTCACATAAACCAGCCAATTGTGGTACCATCTTTTCTGGGTTTGTCAGAGGGGGATTGTTCCCTGTATGTGGTCAGGGAATTAAGGGTTTACGTACAAGCTACGAGTTCCCTTAGGTCAGATGTTTTGTTTGTACTGTATGATGGCCCCAGGAGGGGTTGGCCAGCTACAAAACAAACGGCCAGGGGTCACAACGGCCAGCTATGCACTTCTGTTTTTTTACGTTGTGCTACCTCCGGTCGCCATTCTTCACACACCAGCTGTCTAAATTCCAGTGTCCCCAAGTGGATTCAGAGAAATGGATTTATTGGTAAGTACCAAAATC